>NC_057802.1:372117168-372357122 GCF_018294505.1 Triticum aestivum
GCTGCGGCTGCAGCCTCCACCTGAGCCTTGGTCGCCGCGTCGGCTTGTGCCTTCGCCGACTCCTCGCCTCCTCCTGCGCCGCCTTGGCGGCAGCCGCCCTCAGCTCCTCCGCTTCCCGCTCCTCCCGCGCCTCCCGCGCATTTCGCTCCGTCGCTGCTTGAAGCTCGGCGCGGGGGTCCATGCGGCGGGTGCTCCCGGATCCTCCCGGCGATCCAACCACGGAGGCGGCAGCGACCCGCTCAAGAGAAAGCGGAGCCCTGTTTTTTGAGTCAAGACAAGGATTCAGAAATTGACAAGAAAAGAAAAAGGAATACGTGAGAGAATCGACACTTACGCTGAAACCTTTGGCGGCTGCTTCACCACCTTGCGGAAGCGGGCCGCCTTCGCGGCCGCCTCTTCCCGCCTGGTCGCCGCCGCCCCGCTCTTGGGCTTCTTCGGCCGACTGCCGAATAGGCCCGATGCGGCCCGGCGCTTCTGCGCGACGCCTCGGGCAGCCGGCGCGGTAGATGAGCTCGCGCCTTGATTAGGCACCGGCTGGCGGCGCGGGACGATTTCCGCCTCGTTGTCATCCGGCCAGTCGTCGAAGCTGGCTCCAAGCCCGGAGCCGCCTGCTTTGCCACCTGCTTCGCCGCCTCCCGCCTCGGTGTTGTCGTCCATGGCGGCCGCCCCTAAGTCGGGGTCCTCCAAGTCGTGCGTCGCCCGGTCCGGGAGAAATTGGCGATCCGCCCCCGCTTACCCGGCCGCTGGTCGAAGGAGAGGGTTCTGCCAAGACGTGCTGACTGGTCAGAGTCGGCCAAGAAAAACTTGGTGATAAAACTAAAGTAGAGAAGATTTAGAAGGCATGCCATAAGCGAAAGATTGGCACGGGAGTATGGCTCTTTGCCAAACTGCCACTCCTCGGAGAGCTTGCAGTTAGCAAGATAATTCACCATGTGAGCTACCTCGTCATGAGGCATCTCCTTGGTGCACATCCGACTCGGATCGAGTTGGCCGCTCATTTGACAGATCAAATGAGGGCGGCCTTGAAGTGGCAGCACCCGGCGCACCACGAAGGCGGCCAGCAGGTCGTGCTCAGTCAGGGCCTCCGACTGGATCATTACCCGCAGTCGGGCGACGGCGGCGGCTCCAGCCTGCGTCAGCGTCCTGGCCCGATAGGACCACTGGGGCCGCCTCCCAGCCGGCGGGCCAGCTACGTAAGCCGGCAAGTGGACGTAGTCGCCTTGAGGGGCGATGTTCTTCACATAGAAGTACGATTTCTGCCAGAGCTTCACCGACTGGATCAACGTGATGACAGGGAAGGGGTTGTCGGCTGCCGACCTCCGCATCGCGATGAAGGCGCCACTCTGAGCCGGCATGCCTTGCATCCGGGTACCGAGCTTGGATTGGAAGAATTCCCCCAGAGCTCGAGGGCGGGAAGAACGCCAAGAAAGCCCTCGCACAGAGTGACGAAAGCAGACAGCAGCACCACCGTGTTTGGAGTGAGGTGGTGCGGCTGGAGCTGATAGAATTCAAGGAAGGAGCGGAGGAAGGCGCTTGCTGGCAGGCCGAGGCCGCGCAAGAAATGCGAGCGGAAGAGTACTCGCTCGCCTTCCTCCGGTGCCGGCGTGATCACTTTCTTCGGCGCGAGACGGACCTGCACCTGGTCCTCGCCGGGCAACCGCCGCGTCTTGCGGAGGAAGTCGATGTGGTCCGCGTGGACGTTGGAGCCGTCCCAGTCTCCGCTGTGCTACATGACGACAAGAAGCTGACAAAAAAGGGCGCGGCGGCGAAGCTACGGGGTAGTGCGAAGACTAGTGGGACGGCGCGGCGGCGAGAGGCTGCTGCGATGGAGAGAAGGAAGAAGAAGATGGCGGAGCGAGGGAGAGCGTGCGAGCGTCTGCCGCCCCCCCTACTTATAGCCTTGTGCGGCGAAGCCGAGGAGGCGAGGCATGGGGCGGAACGTGGGATTAACTGCGCCCACTCCCCCATGTCCCGCGATTATTGCACCCTAACGACGTGCAGATACTGCCGTCGGAAGGCGAGCAGCCCGCTTTGGGCCACAGAAAATCCACGCCTGGGCCTAGGCATGGGAGTGGTGGGCCCCGGCCTGCGGCGGCGTTCCGTCGCGCGCGTGGGCTGGCAGGCTTTTTTCAGCCGGAAGGTGCCACGTGGCGCGCGGGTGGCGAGCAGCCGGCCCGCAGTGAAGGAAATATGCCCTAGAGGCAATAATAAAGTATTATTTATTTCCTTATATCATGATAAATGTTTATTATTCATGCTAGAATTGTATTAACCGGAAACATAATACATGTGTGAATACATAGACAAACAGAGTGTCACTAGTATGCCTCTACTTGACTAGCTCGTTAATCAAAGATGGTTATGTTTCCTAGCCATAGACATGAGTTGTCATTTGATTAACGGGATCACTTCATTAGGAGAATGACGTGATTGACTTGACCCATTCCGTTAGCTTAGCACTCGATCGTTTAGTATGTTGCTATTGCTTTCTTCATGACTTATACATGTTCCTATGACAATGACATTATGCAACTCCCGTTTACCGGAGGAACACTTTGTGTGCTACCAAACATCACAACGTAACTGGGTGATTATAAAGGTGCTCTACAGGTGGCTCCAAAGGTACTTGTTGGGTTGGCGTATTTCGAGATTAGGATTTGTCACTCCGAGTGTCGGAGAGGTATCTCTGGGCCCACTCAGTAATACACATCACTATAAGCTTTGCAAGCATTGTGACTAATGAGTTAGTTGCGGGATGGTGTACTACGGAACGAGTAAAGAGACTTGCCGGTAACGAGATTGAACTAGGTATCGAGATACCGACAATCGAATCTCGGGCAAGTAACATACCGATGACAAAGGGAACAACGTATGTTGTTATGCGGTCTGTCCGATAAAGATCTTCGTAGAATCTGTGAGAACCAATATGAGCATCCAGGTTCCGCTATTGGTTATTGACCGGAGAGGTGTCTCGGTCATGTCTACATAGTTCTCGATCCCGTAGGGTCCGCACGCTTAACGTTACGATGATAGTTTTATTATGAGTTTATGTATGTTGATGTACCGAAGGAGTTCGGAGTCCTGGATGAGATCGGGGACATGACGAGGTGACTCGAAATGGCCGAGACGTAAAGATCGATATATTGGACGACTATATTCGGACTTCGGAAAGGTTCCGAGTGATTCGGGTATTTTTCGGAGTACCGGAGAGTTACGGAAATTCGTATTGGGCCTTAATGGGCCATACGGGAAAGGATAGAAAGGCCCCAAAGGGAGGCCGCACCCCTCCCCATGGACTAGTCCGAATTGGACTAGGGAGGGGGGGCGCCCCCTTTCTTTCTCCTTCTCCCTTCCCTTTTCCTACTCCAACAAGGAAAGGAGGAGTCCTACTCCCGGTGGGAGTAGGACTCCCCCCTTGGCGCGCCTCTCCCCTTGGCCGGCCGCCTCCCCCTTGCTCCTTTATATACGGGGGCAGGGGGCACCCCACAGACACAACAATTGATCTATTGATCTCTTAGCCGTGTGAGGTGCCCCCCTCCACCATATTACACCTCGATAATATCGTAGCGGTGCTTAGGCGAAGCCCTGCGTTGGTAGAACATCATCATCGTCACCACGCCGTCGTGCTGACGAAACTCTCCCTCAACACTCGGCTGGATCGGAGTTCGAGGGACGTCATCGAGCTGAACGTGTGCTGAACTCGGAGGTGCCATGCGTTCGGTACTTGATCGGTCGGATCGTGAAGACGTTCGACTACATCAACCGCGTTATGTTAACGCTTCCGCTTTCGGTCTACGAGGGTACGTGGACAACACTCTCCCCTATCGTTGCAATGCATCACCATGATCTTGCGTGTGCGTAGGAATTTTTTTGAAATTACTATGTTCCCCTACAGTGGCATCCGAGCCTGGTTTTATGCGTTGATGCTATGCACGAGTAGAACACAAGTGAGTTGTGGGTGATATAAGTCATACTGCTTACCAGCATGTCATACTTTGGTTCGGCGGTATTGTGAGATGAAGCGGCCCGGACCGACATTACGCGTACGCTTACGCGAGACTGGTTTCACCGTTGTGAGCACTCGTTGCTTAAAGGTGACTGGCAGGTGTCTGTCTCTCTCACTTTAGTTGAACCGAGTGTGGCTACGCCCGGTCCTTGCGAAGGTTAAAACAGCACCAACTTGACAAACTATCGTTGTGGTTTTTGATGCGTAGATAAGAACGGTTCTTGCTAAGCCCGTAGCAGCCACGTAAAACATGCAACAACAAAGTAGAGGACGTCTAACTTGTTTTTGCAGGGCATGTTGTGATGTGATATGGTCAAGACATGATGCTATATTTTATTGTATGAGATGATCATGTTTTGTAACCGAGTTATCAGCAACTGGCAGGAGCCATATGGTTGTCGCTTTATTGTATGAAATGCAATCGCCATGTAATTGTTTTACTTTATCACTAAGCGGTAGCGATAGTCGTAGAAGCAATAGTTGGCGAGACGACAACGATACTACGATGGAGATCAAGGTGTCGCGCCGGTGACGATGGTGATCATGACGGTGCTTCGGAGATGGAGATCACAAGCACAAGATGATGATGGCCATATCATATCACTTATATTGATTGCATGTGATGTTAATATTTTATGCATCTTATCTTGCTTTGATTGACGGTAGCATTATAAGATGATCTCTCACTAAAATTTCAAGATAAAAGTGTTCTCCCTGAGTATGCACCGTTGCGAAAGTTCTTCGTGCTGAGACACCACGTGATGATCTGGTGTGATAGGTTCTACGTTCAAATACAACGGGTGCAAAACAGTTGCACACGCGAAATACTCAGGTTAAACTTGACGAGCCTAGCATATGCAGATATGGCCTCGGAACACGGAGACCGAAAGGTCGAGCGTGAATCATATAGTAGATATGATCAACATAGTGATGTTCACCATTGAAACTACTCCATCTCACGTGATGATCGGACATGGTTTAGTTGATATGGATCACGTGATCACTTAGAGGATTAGAGGGATGTCTATCTAAGTGGGAGTTCTTAAGTAATATGATTAATTGAACTTAAATTTATCATGAACTTAGTCCTGATAGTATTTTTGCAAATTATGTTGTAGATCAATAGCTCGCGTTGTTGCTTCCCTGTGTTTATTTTTGATATGTTCCTAGAGAAAATGATGTTGAAAGATGTTAGTAGCAAAGATGCGGATTGGATCCGTGATCTGAGGATTATCCTCATTGCTGCACAGAAGAATTATGTCCTTAATGCACCGCCAGGTGACAGACCTATTGCAGGAGCAGATGCAGACGTTATGAACGTTTGGCTAGCTCAATATGATGACTACTTGATAGTTTAGTGCACCATGCTTAACGGCTTAGAATCGGGACTTCAAAGACGTTTTTGAACGTCATGGACCATATGAGATGTTCTAGGGGTTGAAGTTAATATTTCAAGCAAATACCCGAGTTGAGAGATATGAAGTCTCCAACAAGTTCTATAGCTAAAAGATGGAGGAGAATAGCTCAAGAAGTGAGCATGTGCTCAGATTGTCTGGGTACTACAATCGCTTGAATCGAGTGGGAGTTAATCTTCCAGATAAAATAGTGATTGACAGAATTCTCTAGTCACCATCACCAAGTTAGTAGAACTTCGTGATGAACTATAGTATGCAAGGGATGACGAAAGTAATTCCCGAGCTCTTCGTGATGCTGAAATCAACGAAGGTAGAAATCAAGAAAAACATCAAGTGTTGATGGTTGATGAGACCACTAGTTTCAAGAAAAGGGCAAAGTGAAGAAGGGGAACTTTAAGAAGAACGGCAAGCAAGTTGCTGCTCAAGTGAAGAAGCCTAAGTCTGGTCCTAAGCCTGAGACTAATTGCTTCTACTGCAAAGGGACTGGTCACTGGAAGCGGAACTACCCCAACTATTTGGTGGATAAGAAGGATGGCAAAGTGAATAAAGGTATATTGGATATACATGTTATTGATGTGTACTTTACTAGTGTTCATAGCAACCCCTCGGTATTTGATACTGGTTCAGTTGCTAAAGTAGTAACTCGAAACGGGAGTTGCAGAATAAACAGAGACTAGTAAAAGGCGAGGTGAAGATGTGTGTTGGAAGTAGTTCCAAGATTGACATGATCATCATCGCACACTCCCTATACTTTCAGGATTAGTGTTGAAACTAAATAAGTGTTATTTGGTGTTTGCGTTGAGCATGAATTTGATTTGATCATGTTTGTTGCAATACGGTTATTCATTTAAATTAGAGAATAATTGTTGTTCTGTTTACATGAATAAAACCTTCTATGGCCATACACCCAATAAAATGGTTTGTTGGATCTCGATCGTAGTGATACACATATTCATAATAATGAAGCCAAAAGATGCAAAGTTAATAATGATAGTGCAACTTATTTGTGGCACTGCCGTTTAGGTCATATTGGTGTAAAGCGCATGAAGAAACTCCATACTGATGGGATTTTGGAATCACTTGATTATGAATCACTTGATGCTTGCGAACCGTGCCTCATGGGCAAGATGACTAAAACACCGTTCTCCGGAACTATGGAGAGAGCAACAAATTTGTTGGAAATCATACATACAGATGTATGTGGTCCGATGAAAATTGAGGCTCATAGCAGGTATCATTATTTTCTGACCTTCACAGATGATTTGAGCAGATATCGGTATATCTACTTAATGAAATAGAAGTCTGAAACATTTGAAAAGTAAATATAATTTCAGAGTGAAGAGGAAAATCATCGTAACAAGAAAATAAAGTTTCTACGATCTGATCATGGAGAAGAGTATTTGAGTTACGAGTTTGGCCTTCAGTTAAAACAATGTGAAATAGTTTCACTACTCACGCCACCTGGAACACCACAGTGTAATGGTTTGTCCGAACATCGTAACCGTACTTTATTAGATATGGTGCGATATATGATGTCTCTTACCGATCTACCACTATCGTTTTTGGGGTTATGCATTAGAGACAGCTGCATTCACGTTAAATAGGGTACCATCTAAATCCGTTGAGACGACATCTTATGAACTGTGGTTTGGCAAGAAACCAAAGTTGTCGTTTCTTAAAGTTTGGGGTTGCGAAGCTTATGTGAAAAGGTTTCATCCTAATAAGCTCAAACCCAAATCGGAGAAATGTGTCTTCATAGGATACCCAAAGGAGACAGTTGGGTACACCTTCTATCACAGATCTGAAGGCAAGACATTCGTTGCTAAGAATGGATCCTTTCTAGAGAAGGAGTTTCTCTCGAAAGAAGTGAGTGGGAGGAAAGTAGAACTTGATGAGGTAACTGTACCTGCTCCCTTATTGGAAAGTAGTTCATCACAGAAATCTGTTCCTGTGACTCCTACACCAATTAGTGAGGAAGTTAATGATGATGATCATGTAACTTCAGATCAAGTTACTACCAAACCTCGTAGGTAAACCAGAGTAAGATCCGCACCAGAGTGGTACGGTAATCCTGTTCTGGAGGTTATGTTACTAGACCATGACGAACCTACGAACTATGAAGATCAGATGGTGAGCCCAGATTCCGCAAAATGGCTTGAGGCCATAAAATCTGAGATGAGATCCATGTATAAGAACAAAGTATGGACTTTGATTGACTTGCCCAATGATCGGCGAGCCATTGAGATTAAATGGATCTTCAAGAGAAAGACGGACGCTGATAGTAGTGTTACTATCTACAAAGCTAGAATTGTCGCAAAAGGCTTTCGACAAGTTTAAGGTGTTGACTACGATGAGAGTCTCACTCGTATCTATGCTTAAGTCTGTCTGAATCATGTTAGAAATTTCCGCATTTTATGAAATATGGCAAATGGATAAACAAAACTGCATTCCTTAATGGATTTATTAAAGAAGAGTTGTATATGATGCAACGAGGAGGTTTTGTCAATCCTAAAAGTGCTAACAAAATATGCAAGCTCCAGCGATCCATCTATGGACTGGTGCAAGCATCTCGGAGTTGGAATATACGCTTTGATAAGTTGATCAAAGGATATAGTTTTATACAGACTTGCGGTGAAGCCTGTATTTACAAGAAAGTGAGTGGGAGCACTACAGCATTTCTGATAAGTATATGTGAATGACATATTGTTGATCAGAAATAATGTAGAATTATTCTGCAAAGCATAAAGGAGTGTTTGAAAGGAGTTTTTCAAAGAAAGACCTCGGTGAAGCTGCTTACATATTGAGCATCAAGATCTATAGAGATAGATCAAGACGCTTGATAAGTTTTTTCAATGAGAACATACCTTAACAAGATTTTTAAGTAGTTCAAAATTGAATAGTCATAGAAAGAGTTCTTGCCTATGTTACAAGGTGTGAAATTGAGTAAGACTCGAAGCCCGACCACGGCAGAAGATAGAAAGAGAATGAAAGTCATTCCCTATGCCTTGGCCATAGGTTCTATAAAGTATGCCATGCTGTGTACCAGATCTATTGTATACCCTACACTGATTTTGGCAAGGGAGTACAATAGTGATCTAGGAGTAGATCACTGGATAGCGGTCAAAATTATCCTTAGAGGAATAAGGATATGTTTCTCGATTATGGAAGTGACAAAAGGTTCGTCGTAAAGGGTTACGTCGATGCAAGTTTTCACACTAACCTAGGTGACTCTAAGTCTCGGTCTAGATACATATTGAAAGTGGGAGCAATTAGCTAGAGTAGCCCCGTGCAGAGCATTGTAGACATAGAAATTTGCAAAATACTTACGGATCTGAATGTGACAGACCCGTTGACTAAAATTATCTGACATGATCACACCTTGGTACTCTTTGGGTGTTAATCACATAGCGATGTGAACTAGATTATTGACTCTAGTAAACCCTTTGGGTGTTGGTCACATGACAATGTGAACTATGGGTGTTAATCACATGGTGATGTGAATTATTGATGTTAAATCACATGGCGATGTGAACTAGATTATTGACTCTAGTGCAAGTGGGAGACCGAAGGAAATATGCCGTAGAGGCAATAATAAAGTATTATTTATTTCCTTATATCATGATAAATGTTTATTATTCATGCTAGAATTGTATTAACCGGAAACATAATACATGTGTGAATACATAGACAAACAGAGTGTCACTAGTATGCCTCTACTAGAATAGCTCGTTAATCAAAGATGGTTATGTTTCCTAGCCATAGACATGAGTTGTCATTTGATTAACGGGATCACTTCATTAGGAGAATGATGTGATTGACTTGACCCATTCCGTTAGCTTAGCACTCGATCGTTTAGTATGTTGCTATTGCTTTCTTCATGACTTATACATGTTCCTATGACTATGACATTATGCAACTCCCGTTTACCGGAGGAACACTTTGTGTGCTACCAAACGTCACAACGTAACTGGGTGATTATAAAGGTGCTCTACAGGTGGCTCCAAAGGTACTTGTTGGATTGGTGAATTTCGAGATTAGGATTTGTCACTCCGAGTGTCGGAGAGGTATCTCTGGGCCCACTCAGTAATACGCATCACTATAAGCCTTGCAAGCATTGTGACTAATGAGTTAGTTGCGGGATGATGTATTACGGAACGAGTAAAGAGATTTGCCGGTAACGAGATTGAACTAGGTATCGAGATACCGACGATCGAATCTCGGGCAAGTAACATACCGATGACAAAGGGAACAACGTATGTTGTTATGCAGTCTGACCGATAAAGATCTTCGTAGAATATGTGGGAACCAATATGAGCATCCAGGTTCCGCTATTGGTTATTGACCGGAGAGGTGTCTCGGTCATGTCTACATAGTTCTCGAACCCGTAGGGTCCGCACGCTTAACGTTACGATGACAGTTTTATTATGAGTTTATGTATGTTGATGTACCGAAGGAGTTCGGTGTCCCGGATGAGACCGGGGATATGACGAGGAGTCTCGAAATGGCCGAGACGTAAAGATCGATATATTGGACGACTATATTCAGACTTCGGAAAGGTTCCGAGTGATTCGGGTATTTTTCGGAGTACTGGAGAGTTACGAGAATTCGTATTGGGCCTTAATGGGCCATACGGGAAAGGAGAGAATGGCCCCAAAGGGAGGCCGCACCCCTCCCCATGGACTAGTCCGAATTGGACTAGGTAGGGGGGGCGCCCCCTTCCTTCTTTCTCCTTCTCCCTTCCCTTTTCCTACTCCAACAAGGAAAGGAGGAGTCCTACTCCCGGTGGGAGTAGGACTCCCCCCTTGGCGCGCCTCTCCCCTTGGCCGGCCGCCTCCCCCTTGCTCCTTTATATACGGGGGCAGGGGGGCACCCCATAGACACAACAATTGATCTATTGATCTCTTAGCCGTGTGCGGTGCCCCCCTTCACCATATTACACCTCGATAATATCGTAGCGGTGCTTAGGCGAAGCCCTGCGTCGGTAGAACATCATCATCGTCACCACGTCGTCGTGCTGACGAAACTCTCCCTCAACACTCGGCTGGATCGGAGTTCGAGGAAAGTCATCGAGCTGAACGTGTGCTGAACTCGGAGGTGCCGTGCGTTCGGTACTTGATCGGTCGGATCGTGAAGACGTTCGACTACAGCAACCGCGTTATGTTAACGCTTCCGCTTTCGGTCTACGAGGGTACGTGGACAACACTCTCCCCTCTCGTTGCTATGCATCACCATGATCTTGCGTGTGCGTAGGAATTTTTTTGAAATTACTACGTTCCCCTACACGCAGCCCGGCGGCGCACCGGCTGCCTCCCGCCTTTAGACTTTGAAAATTTCGCCAAGACGGCGCACCCAACCGAAGCCGGCTCCTAGCTGCTGGCTCTTCAAGATAAGAAGCTGACCGAGCTTCTCGTCCTCCTCTCAGCCTCGAAGCCCAACCAGCTTCGGGGACTACTATCGGAGTAAATGGCCACGGGTAGCCTAACCGACTCCCCCCGGCTCTTCAAAAAATTACCAGGCCGATCGAGCCTTCAAGCATCCAGAGCACAGGGCCGCCTTCCCCTGGCCGGCTATCACCCAGGCCGACTACCAGAAGGCGACCCGGCCTCAAAAACCTTCCGGAAGAGAACCACAAGATGGCCGACTCCAGGAAGCCGGCCCCAAGAGGACCGACTCCCAGAAGCCGGCCATGAAGAAGGCCGACTCCCAGAAGCCGGCCAAGACCGCACCCTCAAGGGCTGCACCCACATAACGGTGATGAGACGGGGCGTGGCTACAGTACAACCTGCCACCCTTCGAATCCCGGAGCATGCGTGGCCACAGTACGCCGTACGGGTCGGCGATCCCCCGTCCATCGCGGCACTGTTGCCATGTTGACCATGACACCACCCACGACAGGCGCTAGTACGGCCCGCGGGCGGCGGGCCCCTTCAGCCAGAGAGATGCTCGAAGGCGGCCAGGCCTCCCCCAGTCGGCCTGGGGCATAGCCGGCTCCCAACAGCTGGCTATCCCCCATCCTCGAAGTATGTGCATCATTAAGGAGACAAGAGAGGTAAGGCTACAGTGAGAGCCCGCAAGGCGGCGGCACTGTGGCCATGCTTACCTCGATTAAGCCCTCGTCATCAGAGGCGAGGCTACAGTAACCAGCCACCGACAAGACCCCCAAGCGGTGGGGCCGGCCTGTCGACCATGAGGCCCGCAACCGGCGGGACCCACCAGTCAGCGGGCCCCAGCGGTCAGCGGAGAAGCCGGCGAATACAGACACTGACGGCTAGGACCCGCGTCCAGCCGGATTACCATTGTACCCCTGGGGGGTAGGCCTATATAAACCCCCCAGGGCACCCATGCAAAGGGTTGATCTCATATAGTTTTAGACACCACGTAGAGAGAAAAAGAGAGCTAGCCTTGCCCTTGTTCCTCCTCTAGCCAAACAACTCAAGGAGCCTCTTGTAGCTACTTGTATTGATCTAGTGATCATGCGGAGACCCCGTAGAGCAGGATTAGGGGTGTTATCTCCACGGAGAGCCCCGAACCTAGGTAAGATTCGGCGGCGTGCATGTCTTCGCCTTATCCCATTTCCAGGCACCGGCGATGTCTTACTGGCTCCCACAATGATAAGCCACCCGTTGGCATATGTCGCACCTACCACCCGACACCGGCAAGCTATTGAGCCAATGCTGAGCCGGCCCTTTGAGTTTTAGTGGGAGATACTTGATGGCATGTAGGTCATCCCCGCGGGCCATATGAATGTGGAGGAAGAAGTCTTCTATACATACCGCGGGGTCTGTAGTACCATCATATGATTCAATGTTTACGGGTTTAAACCCTTCTGGGAATTCGTGATCCATTACTTCATCAGTGAAGCATAGGTGGTGTGCGGCACCTCTCTGTCGGGCTATATCACGACGTAGTTCATACGAGTCTTGTCTGCCGTGTTCGGCTCGGCCGGATTTGCTTTTAGTGTATCCGGCGTGACGATCATCGTCACGTGTTGGTGCGCGCCCCCGTGATCCGTAGATCGATCTTGCATGTTTTGCCTTGTTTTCCAATACGTCTCGCAGGTCCTGCGTGTTGCCCCGGGCCTTGGTATTTTTGTTTGAGTGGCGGCGGGGTGCGGGCTGGACTTCGGGCTGATATGCCTCTCTGTCTCAGCCACGAGGTGGCTGATCTGCCGCATCATACGCTGGTGGTGTATGTTTTAATGCTTCCTCCTCGAGTCGAGGTAGCAACCTGTGCTTTGGGTAACTCTTGGTTGGGCGCTCGAGTTCGTATTCCTCGGCTGCCAGGACTTCAGTCCATCTATCCGCTAGCAGATCTTGATCAGCTCGAAGCTGTTGTTGCTTTTTCTTCAGGCTGTTTGCTGTGGCTATAAGCCGGCGGTTGAAGCGTTCCTGCTCGACGGGATCCTCAGGCAAGACAAATTCTTCGTCGCCGAGGCTCACTTCGTCTTCGGAGAGAGGCATGTAATTGTCATCCTCTGATTCTCCGTTCGCTGCCTGTTCCGGAGGGCTAGCTTGTTCATCCTCCCGCTCGAGGTTTGGCTGGAGGGGATTATCGTCGTCTTCGGCACTATCCGGAGCGTTATTGTCTCTTGTGCCGGTATCGCTGCTTTTGCTGTGGCGAGACTTAGAGCGGCGCCGCTGACGTCGGTGCTTGGGTTGCTTCTTGGAGGGATTATCCTCCGTAGTTTTATCGTCATCCCCTTCTTTGGGGGTGTCCACCATGTATATGTCATACGATGAGGTGGCAGTCCAGCGCCCTGTGGGCGGTGGTTCTTGTTCGTCTCCTGCATCGTCGTCCATACCGTCAATGTATTCGGAGCCGAAGTCGAGCATGTCGGTTAAATCGTCGACAGTGGCTACTAAGTGGGTGGTGGGTGGGTCGCGAATTTCTTCGTCGTCCGCATCCCATTCTAGCCGGACATAATTCGGCCAAGGGTCTCCTGACAGGGAGAGAGACCTCAACGAGTTTAGTACGTCGCCAAAAGGCGAGTGCTGAAAGATATCCGCAGAGGTAAACTCCATGATCGGTGCCCAATCGGATTTGATGGGCACGGATGCAAGCGGCTCGGAGTCCATGCCCGGGGACGAATCCAACGGTTCGGCAACACGGGTCTCGTAGGAGGTGAAGTCAGTATTTGGCGCTATCGCCACTGAGTGTGCGGCCTCCGTGGCGGGGTCCATCCACACTACAAAAAAATACACTTCCGTGATGATACGTGTTTGTCACAGTAGGTCGCGTTTTCTATCATGCATGTACATCCATGACAAATTTATGACAGAATCAAGATAGTCATACCTGTGCTGTCGTAGAAGTGTTCCATGACATTGCCAAAATTATCATCAAGGAAGTGTACACTTCCATGACGATAAATCGCGCGTCACAGAAGTGCTTTCGTCAAGGGTGACCGACACGTGGCATCCACCGTAACGGAACGCCGTTAAGCTATTGGGTCGGGTTTTGGATCCGATAACCCGTTAACAGCCCCGACCAATGGGATTTTCCACGTGTAAAACCATCATTGGCTGGAGGAAATACGTGTCGGCACATCGTTGGGACAGATGTCATCCACTCATTGGACGGAAGGCGCCTATGATACGTCGACACGTGGCACGGCCCAACAGAGGCCCATTCCTGTGAAAAGGCCAGCCCGTTTGACTTGGTCAAAAGGTGGCGGGCCGGCCCATGGAAAGCCTGTTAACGGCCTGTTCACATATAGCCCATTTACAGCCCGCTAACCCAAGGCCCGTTACGCCCTATCTGAATTAGGCCCAGTAGCGTCATCTGGGCCATCCAATATGATTCTAGCCCGTTTTCACTTCTGGCCCATGTATGGCCCATGACGTCTTTCGGCCCATATGAGGCCCCATGTAACTCTTGGCCTATTAACGGCCCATGGTGAAACTGGCCTGTAATGAACAGTGTATCACTTTACACCCATTAACGGCCCGTGGTAAAACTGCCCGTAATGAACAGTGTATCACTTTATACCCATTAACGGCCCGTGGTGAAACTGGCCCGTAATGAACAGTGTATCACTTTATACCTATTAACGGCCTGTTATTCCGTTGGGCCATTTCCAGCCCATGTTATCTTTCAGCCTTCTCAGAGCCCATTTATTCTTGGGCTCATTTCCAGCATTCGTTTACTTACGGCCCATTACTGTCATTTTCTGCTTGTGGGCCAAATTCAGCATGTGGTTACAGTCGGCTCGTTTGTGGTCCGTTAATACGTTGGGCCGTTTTCATAGCGTCATCAAATACGGCCTATTAACGATGGCCCGTTATGGTCGGCCCATGAACGGACGATTCCAACTCTAGCCTGTTTACGGCCATAATGCGGCCTGTTATTGGCCCATGTTTGGCCAATCGATCATACGGCCCGTATAAGGCCCATTGATGATACGGCCCGTAGAAGGCCCATTGTTTCTATGGCCCATAGAAGGCCTACTGTTTCTACGGCCCGTAGAAGGCCCACTGTTTCTACGGCCCGTAGGAGGCCCAGTGTCACTACAGTAAATTAGCCCATGGTTATTGTGGCCTAGTTTTAAAAAATAGGTTATTGCAGCCACTAGCAAACCGCAGAAAAAGAACTACACTGACTACAAGCAAACAAATAAACAAGACAACAAGGAAATAAATAAGCAAGCAACTTATGCTAGGCTATCACGGCTATTACACATATTACATCCACTGGGCATCAAAGTTCGCCACCAGTGCAAATATAGGGAACAAAGCAGCATATAAACGTCGCAGCAAAACAAGTCCAGAACTGAAACCACTTCAGAAGAGTTCAACAAACAATATCCTGGGTACCCATAATGCTGGCAAGATGCTTAGCAAGCTTATTAACTTTCTCTTGTTTGGCGCTTAAATCCTCCAGCGCTTGTTGTTGCACAAGAAAGTACGCATCTGAATTCTGCAGGGACTTCCTCAGTCCTTCGGCTTCTTGCCGTAGCACAGCCGACTGATGCCTTTCAGCTTGTAGCTGAGACTGAAGAAGCCGAAGTGATTCAGGCAGTGAGTTCGAAGAGCTTCTGCCAGCGGTACTGGCCAGTAACTCGAACACTACATCAACGCAGGACTGTGGGGTTTTCTCACTGTCTACAAGATCGTTTTTATCACCTTTCTTGGAGACCAACAGGGTTGTCTCACTATCTTGAACCTTATCTGCATTACTTTCTCTACCATTGCATAGTTGGGTGCTCTTCTCCAATATTCTGTTTGCATACTACAAGAGAAACAAGCGGACACATCACATGTTTAGCTTGTAGTATACGAAACTCATTTTGGTAAACCGGTTCAGTAGTAAGGTGGACAGGATAACAGCATGAAACAAACATATATCTATGTACTATGGTCACTGTATTGTCCATATCATTCTAGTTTATGTTCCCTAATCAAGATAGAGACACAGTTCAACTCATATATTGTTAAGACACAACAGCATAGACAGAATATAAGTGTGAGAAACTACACAGCATTGGCAGCACTTGTAATGTGCATCACATGAGAACATAACTGTTTATACAACTTAAACTGAAATCAACATAGAGCAAGAAGTTAGAACAGCAATCCAGTTAAAGAAATAGGTTGTAAACATACCTGTTGCGCCATTGGAGTTTCAATTGGATCCTTCAAATTCGAAAGTAGTTGGCATGAGTAAATACAGTGATGCAACAGCAAAGGAGTATGGACCATAGCTACAGAATCTGACCTGAGAACAGTTGCTCTTCTGCTTTAAACGTGGAGTTTGGGTTAGCTGTGGTGGTCTTCGAGCATTGGGCACTGCAGTAGCTTTACAAACTGCTCGTGTGGGGGTACTCTGTGGTGGACATGGTGCTTTGTCAACTATAAGTGGGTTACTATCCGCTGGGGTTGCGGTTAGATGGGTTGTAGCTGGTTCTCTTCCCAATGGTGTAAGTGTGCAATCTGGAAGAGTCTCGATTATGTGTGGTGGGGCTAGTTTGTGGGCCAGTACAACCATGGTTATATCTGCATCGACGGGTAGCACAGTCTTTTGTGAAGAACGGGTTTTTGCTCGCTTAGATACTGCCATCACCCCCTCCAATTCAAATGGCTGATAAACAAGAAAAGAAATTGAACGTACAGACATTGTATGATAGACAGATGTGGTAATTCACATATATGTTGTCTAACCAAATAGGAAAGCATGACACAATTTCACATATATGATGCCTAACTAAACAGGATAGCATGACACAGTTTCAGATATAATGGCATAATTCAACATATGATGAGTACCTAAACAGGATGACATGACAAAACTATATGATGTCTTTCTAAAATAGGTTGGGATGAAATAATTCACATACATGTTGTCTAAGTATACAGGATGGCATGATATAATTGACATAATTGATTCATATACTAAGCAGCTGGAACTCACATGTATGATCTCTAAACTAAGCAGATAGAATTCAATATTGTGCATATGATGTCTAAACTAAGCAATGCAAGACACCATATGCATCATATGAGAAATATAAACATTGCAACTTAGAGCATACACCTCAGGTGGGATATAGGACTGGTCATCTGTCTCTGAATCCTCCTCTGAGGAGCTCCCTGTAACCATCGAGATATATGCTTCAACAGGTACCATTGCCTGCTCCGAAGACCTTGTTTTCACTCTAGATTTGTCCATAACCGGCTCAAATGGCTGATACACATGAAGAGTAGTTCAATATACACAGATTGTCGACAAATGGAATACGTAATAAAAAAAAGATGGCATGAGATAATTCACATATATGATGCTTGGCTCCATGGCGGTGCATAATTCACATATATGATAACTGGCTAAAAAACATGGCATTGCATAATTCACATATGTGATATAGAAAGCAAACAAGAGGCATTCACACAAAGCATGTCTAATCTAAGCAGATGGCATGGCAATGCAAGACACCATATGCATGATATGAGCAATATAACCCAGCCAAGTTAGAGCATGCACCTCGGGGGGGAATACGACTGGTCATCTCTCTCTGAATCCTCCTCTGAGGAGCTATCTGTAACCAGCAAGAAATCTGCATCGACAGGTAGCACTGACTGCTCAGAAGACCTTGTTTTCACTCCAGATTTTCCCATGACCGACTCAAATGGCTGATGCACAGGAAGAGTAGATGAATGTATAAACATTGTTGACAAATGGAATACATTATGGAAAAAAATATGGCACAATACAATTCACATATACGATGACTAGCTAAACAGGATGGCATTGCATGATTACGTATATGATGCCTGGCTAAAGAAGATGGCGTTGCATAATTCCCATATACTCCCTCCGTTCCTAAATATTTGTCTTTTTAGAGATTTCAAATGGACTACCACATATGGATGTATATAGACATATTTTAGAGTGTAGATTCACTCATTTTGTTCCGTATGTAGTCACTTGTTGAAATCTCTAAAAAGACAAATATTTAGGAATGGTGGGAGTATGATATAGAAACCAAACAGGTGGCATTCACACAAAGCAAATCTAAACTAAGCTGATGACATATAAGATGTATAATGTAAGCAATGCAAGGCGCCATATGCATGATATGACCAACATCAGCATGCCAGGTTAGAGCAAACACCTCAGGTGGTAAGCAGGCGTGGTCGGCTCCTTCTGAATCTCCATCTGAACAGTTATCTTCCTCTGGAATACAATCTGGAAATGCAGGAGGGGGGGGGGCACTTCGCCCACCATGGAGCGGCGTCTGCATGACATTATATTCGCACGCAACGGTCTTCTCTTTTTCTCTACATGTTCAGTACGATTGTGTACAATATCTGACATGCATAATAAAAAAATAGTTAGATTTTGTAAGGCCTAAGGGGTGCATGCAAAAATCAAGACTGATGGTAGCAAACGAGTGGATGGATCCAAAACTAATGATAGCAGGTAGATTATAGCTTCAGTTTAAAAAGATAGATAATGGATCATCTATTGTTTGTTGCCCACCCAACATGAACCACATAGAAGACCCGAGATGAACCAGATAGTAGACAGATACTATTCGTTGCTGGCTCGATATGAGACCCATGGGCAATTCAAAACTCAAGATTGAACGATAAAGTAGCAGGTAATAATAACCGATGTATAACGTAAGCAAACACGAAAGACTACGACCTCTCTTCCGGAACTGTGTAGTCCTCAGGTTCATCTGCTCAGTCGATGATGGTAATGCAGTTGGCGTGGCTGCCGGCAACGGGGAAGATGATCTGAGGCAGCGAAAGGAAGTCTGCAGGGGGGATCTCTGCTGCAGTGAACGCTTCTGTTGATGGTGCACCTCAGGTGGGGTGGATGACGGCATGACAGGAGCAGGACATAACAGACAGAGTTTTCTTTGACGCCTATCTGAAAATGAAGTAAATCTGTAAGGGCTCCTTAGAATTGGAGGATTCTATAAACGCAGGGACAGGAAAAACACAGGAATTGGATAGGAATGCACGTGCAAAACAGAGCATTTGGAAACATAGGATTTCAGTCACCTGGGTGTTTGGCTCACATGAATTGGAAGAACAGAGGAATGGAGAAACAAACTGATGCGACGAGTGTACAACCTCTTTGGCATAGCCTTGTGGACCTCAGCATCATTGGGTTGGACATGGAGGATGGTGATGATGCTGGTGTGACTGTCGGAGGCGGGGAAGAAGATCCGAGGCCTCTGGAAACGGCGCCGAGGGTACTGCTCCGCTCTGATGGACGGTTCCGTCGTTGGAGCAGCTCCGCTAAGGTGTACGGCGACGAGGCTGAAGCATGACAAGACAGACAACGTTAAACTGAAGTGGGACCCTAATATCATCTGCAATAGATGATGTAAAATACATCACCAAAAAGTGCTAGATGTAAAATGCATCAGCCGCGCCACGGCCGCTCCGACAGATGATGTAAGTACTGTTCACTCTAAACTTAACTGAAGAAAATGAACTTCACAGTCGAAACTGAATTTTACTGTCAAAACTGATTGAACTAGTAACAGAGCATTGCAATAGATGTTTAGGGCGTTCGAGCACTAGTAGCAGAGAAGCAGTGATCTAAATCAGCAGACGCTCGAGCAGGGAACGCACTAGCAGAGAGCAAGTCATGCAGTAGCACGGCGAGCGAGTGCTAAAGCGGCAACTCTTGTACCTGCTGGAGGTCGTGCAGCAGCCGCAGCGCAAGCGAGAGCAAGAGCAGAGCAGCAGCACGAACGAAAGCAGGAGCAGTGCAGCAGCGCGACCGACAGCAAGAACAGAGCCGCAACGCGAGCGAGAGCCGAAGCAGTTGCAGCTAGTGCCTTTGTGGAAGTCGCCGCCGAGGAAGCAACGACATGGGGGAGAGACGTTGTGGATGATGTGGCCGGCGACGGCGCCGTCGATGGAGACATGCCATGTCTGCTCGGTATCGAGCACCGGCAACCCCGTGAGATCGAATAAAAGATAAAATGCAGCGGTGAGTGTACAACCTCCTTGGTGGCACCGAGTTGGCCTCGGCTTCATCAGAGGAATTGGTGAGGGTGTTGCGGTTCCGGTGGGGCAGGTCAAGACGGCGCTGTGGGGATTGAGGTGGCGCGATAGTCGAGGCAAACGTCGGGGAAGCTCCTTGGAGGTGGAGGACAGGACGGCTGATCCGGTGGGACGACGAGATCGACAACGGATCCTCATCCGGTGTGGTGGATGAGGGACGGCGAGCTGTTGCGGTGGACGACGTAGTCGGGAAAGAGTCCCCGGCTGGGCGGTGGTCGGGAGGCCGACGGAGGAGCGTGGGGTTTTGCCGGTTTTGGCGGCCTCGGTGTATGAATGGGGGGGGTGAAGGGGGAGGGGGGATCCAAGCTTAGGGACGCGCTTGTCCGAAATGTAGGGTAAGTTACCAGCGTACCCCCACCAGTTTTGACACCGCGACGTGGAGCTTCATTTCCGGCTGAGGGGTAGAACGGGGATTTCGCGTGTCTGGGCTGCGGGAGCAATTTCGGATGAAGATGGAGTTCTCGCGCGCGTCCAAATTTCGGGATAACAAGGCGCGGCGCGGGTTGAAGAAGCGGGAGTTTCAAAGCAGGTGAGATAAAAGATACTCGAGCTTGAAAATTTCGGGATAACAAGGTGCGGATTCCTTGTTCGGTAGAACAAACTTAACGTGTAAAAAAACAATTCATACAAGACACAAGAGAGTCATGTCCCCTTTTACTGTATTGCTATAGATGCCATTGAAAAAACTACAAGAAAAATGTAAGAAAATCGGGAGAACAAGATTACCCTGCACAGTACCAAATCGATTCGCACTTCCCTCAACAACAACAAAAAACAAATCAATTCCCACCAAAGAAAGAGTAATGTCCCTTTTTATATGATTACAGATGCTATGATCTCGAATTTCAATTTTTGAATCCACGTTATGTTGAATTCGAATATATCATTAGGTGACCTTGCGGTTTATAATTGATGTAGTCGTACATTTTGATCTTCCATCATATATGAACATTTTACTCCACCTTGTGAACATATATATTGTCGTCTACCATATGGACTAAATTTAAATCAATTTTCCTTATTTGTATACGATTGTTGTCAAGTTATACAATAATTTAAATATTATCTTGATAACAAAAAACATACATATAGCAGTAATCATATTTCACTATGAACTACATGTACCATACGCTCTCCAATTCAAATAGTTGTATCCATTTTATGTTGAATTCAAATCATAGTACATTATTGGTCTAGGTAGCGAGATGTTTGGGATAATCAAAAACCTGTTTTCATACGTATAATTTTTGCCTGAATTGGGACAAGTTTTGGTATAAGCCTCTTGCAAAACCGGAGATTCTCTCAACAAGCCTCGTGGTTCCGAGAGGGAACGTGTCACATTTGTGTGCGAAACGATATACGCTACCTCCCCCCTGATTTTATTTACAGAGGCAACATAGAACTATATGAGTGCCCTATTAAATTTTGGAATTATTTCGGGTTCATTTGGCCTTTTTATACATTAATTGAGTTTCTGGACTTTTAATGTGCATAATCTAAATATGAATTGCATGCACATGCTCCGATGCACCAAAGTGGGTTGAAAAATCACATGTGTGTCCTTGGTTGAATTTCTAGGTCCCATGGAAGAAATGAGAATGAAATTCAAACATCTGGGCGTCATGACTCGGCCGAGAACATCGAGAAACTTTGATTTTAAATTCATGTAAATCCAAAACTCGCCTGGAAATCATGAAACTTGGCATGGTGTCATGTCATGGCACTAACATGTTGTGGTAAAAAAATTGGGCCGATTTGGAAGCTCGTGGTTCTAAGAGGGAACATGCCACCTTTGAGTGTGAAACGATATACGCTGCCCCCCTGATTTTATAGATGGAAGGAGGGAGTAGGTCCCATGAAAAAAATGAGAATAAAATTCAAACATCTGGGCATCGTGGCTCGGTCGAGAACATTGAGAAACTTGGTTTTAAAATCATGAAACTTGGCATGGTGTCATGTCATGGTAGTACCATGCCGTGGTAAAAAAATTGGCCGAATAGGAACAAATTTTGGTATAAGCTTCTTGCAAATCGGAGCTTCTCTCAAGAAGGCTCGTGGTTCTGGGAGGGAATGTGTCACCTTTGTGTGCACAATTCAAATTTGAAATACAAGCACATGTTCCAGTGCACCAAAGTTGGTTGAAAAATCACATGTGTGTCCTCGGGTAAATTTCTAGGTTCCATGCAAGAAATGGGAATGAAATTCAAAATTCAGGGCGTCGTGGCTGGGTTGGAAACATTGAGAAACTTAGTTTTTTAATTCCTGTAAATCCAAAACACGCATGAAAATAATGAAACTTGGCTTGGTGCCATGACATGGCACCAACATGCTCTGGTAAATTTGCAGTCCGATTTGCGAAGGAGCACACATTAACAATCAACAAAGTCATTTTGGAACAAGTGTTGTCACGTTACAATCGGAAGCACAAGTATTATTGAAACCGTGGGCGTTCTACTTACTAGTACCATTTACGTGCCGCCATGCGTCCCCATTTTTTATTAGCTAGGAGGCGCCGTGCAGGGTAGCTATTTGTGTACGAGAGGCGTGCGATCAGACCCCTGCGCGTGCTTATCGGGAGGAGAGCCCTTTGACCTCCATCTGTCGTCCACCTCTCTCCCAAGGTCTCCATTAATGGTGCCCGAGCCTCTGTTTAATGGCGTGGCTATGTCTCACTCGACTGAGATTTAAGAGAGAAAAAAGAAAATCTGAAAGCACAGATCTTGATGTAAGATCCGACGGACCTATATAGCATCTACTGCGACTTATAGCAAGACTGGTGAATATATAAGGACGATTAATTATTTTTTTAATCAAAGAAGGGCTTGCCCCTTCCGATTTTCATTACTGAAAACCACCACAATTCACAAGAAGTTCAGCACAACTCCAGCCTAACATGAAGGACTAAAAGCTACCAGATTGAAATCGCAACATCCCAAGAGGCCAACAAAGGCCAAACATCCGCGCTAGAACCCAACATTTCACAACCGACGACACAATCCACATCCTAAACCGATTATTACATCAAAAGAAACCAGGAAACTGAAGGAAGCCCAGCAGCAACTAGAAGAACAGCAACGCTAGGGTCGCCACAGCAAGAGTTTTCTTCATTCCAGCCTCGCAAAATTGATCTTCCATAGAAAGATAAGGACGATTAATTGTCTTACATAATTAAAAAGATAATTAAAAAATCCACATGCGGCTACGCCCGAAATACACAAGGGCAAAAGAAGAAGGAAGACAAGGATCTGGCTCGCTGATCTCTACTTTCTTCATGCGTTGCTGCAGGCCGCAGGAACTAGTCTCTGCGGCGAGCGGCGATGAGCTCTTTCGTGTCCTCAAGACGCTGCTTGAGAACATCCACGGATTCCTCCACCAGCCTTTGGCGCTCGTTGCGGAGCATGTCATTCTCGTCCATAAGTTTCTTGACGATGATGCCGGTCCTCTTCAACAAGGCACTGGTCTCCTGCTGGTCTGCACTCCGGACGATATTCTCCCTTAGCAGGTAGCGCTCGGCCCAGAGCCTCTCATTGCCCTCCCTTAGTTGCTGGATGACGCCGGTAGCCTGTTCAAACGAGGCTTTCATGTCGTCCTACAACCTCGCCCAGCCGGAGATCTGATCCATCTGGCTATGGACGATCGCATGCATGCGCCTGTAACAGTCGTTGCCTGCCCGCGAGAAATTTTCCCAGGCCGCCGCAGCACGGCGGGACATCTCTGCTGCATTCGTCGCGTGGTGGGACATCTCTGCTGCTTCCGTGGCGCGGTCGGACCAGTCTGCTGCATCGACGGCGCGGCGGGACCTCCGTGCTGCTTCAGCGGCGCGGCGGGACCTCTGTGCTGCTACTTCCGCGCGGCGGGACATGTCAGCTGCTCTCGCAGCGAGGCGGGACATCTCTCGTGCTTCCGCTTCCATGCCCGCCTGTCCTTGGTGGCAATCTCTCGACCCAGAACTCACGCTGGCCATGGCAGATGCAAGGGAAGGATGCTGAATGACTTATTTGTTTTTGTGGATGAGGAGTTGAGGAGGAATGTGCAGTCATCTTGGCATACTAGTATTTATAACCGAGTACTAATATGCTCCTAAGTGGGAAACCGTTTAGGTTGTGATCGGTGTGAACAGGTTTGCAATTCAATATAGCGTGGTACTAATACGCTCCTAAGTGGGAAACCGTTTAGGTTGTGATCGGTGTGAACAGGTTTGCAATTCAATATAGTGTGGAGTAATCTGGAATGTGACGAGACGCAAGCTCAAAATTTATTAAACGGTTCTAGTTTCGAAGTGCGGCACTATTCCCGGATGGAGTACTTCTATTTCTACTCCCTCCTTTCCGGTTTTATAGGGCTTATCTCATAATTTTAGTTTTTCCATTTTATAAGGCTCAATTTGGTTGTTCCCCAACACATGTTCAGATTCCAAGGTGCATTAAATCATTGCATGCAAGTATTAAGAGAAAATTGACCAATGCATGTACTTTATGCATGCATGCATTGCAATTAATGCATTGATAAACATAATTTTTTGAGAAAAAGAAGAGCATTAATTAGGTGCTTTTGCAAACTACAAAAAATATTCCACGACTCACCATCTTGGTTGGTGAGATTTTTGAATTAAGCCCTATAAACCGGAAAGGAGGGAGTACTGCAGTGTACGTGCAATAACTGGCACCGTCGTATACATATCTTACGGTTAATGGGGCGTTCGACAGGAATAGCCACATGGCGAGCTCTCACAGACGCGTCTGTTTTTTCTCGAAAAGGAGGATGATGACCCCCGGCCTCTGCATCTGGGAGTCACACACGCATCTGTAGCTACGAATTGTAGTGTTCTCAACCATCCGATTGGCTCTATCATGGATGTACCTATATACTAAAACATGTCTAGATACATCTATATTTTGACAAATGGAAGGCATGTATTGTGGAACGGAGGGAGTGCATGTCATCAAAATGGATAAAAAGGGACATATCTAGAACTAGAATACGTCTACATACATCTCCTTTTATCCATTTTGATGACAAGTAGTAGTTCTTACCCAAAGGAACTTTATATCTAACAGACACAAAATATCCGTTCGACTGTTGGAAATTACTGATCTGATGTCGAAGTAATTGCTGCATCGCCACCAAAACCCACCATTTCTTAAGCTAAAGTAGACCAAGGTAATCCCTATATTAGCATATTACTAAGATAAACAGAAGGCACTGTAGAAACATTTAGGACGTGAGCTTGTCAATCTGAATGTGGAGGGACACAAGCTTAGCCCCGGCCAGCAGCTTGGGCGGAACTGTCAAGAAGGTCAGCTCCTGCACGTCGACGTCGCCGGGATCCTTGCTGCTTGTCACCTCCATTTCCACCTTGACGGCGTCGGTCGTGCCTTTGGGCTCCCCCGGCGGGCCGTTCGCCCACAGCTTGGCCACGTAGTGCGGCAGTGGGGACGCCCCCGCTCTGATGCAGACGACCGACACGGCGATAGGCGCGCCGATGTCGAGCACGCCGCCGACCAAGAAAAACGCGCGGCGGTCCTCCTCCGCGAACAGCAAGAGCCGTGGCTCCGACAGTGGCACTTGCAGCTGGAGCACCTTGCCGTACTGGATCCTGTGCACGGGCATGGGATGCGCGGTGCTGATGTGGTGGTAGAGCGCCGGCGGCGGGCCTTCGTAGCCGCAGACGGGCACGGGGCATTTGCAGGGCGCGAGCGGACACACGCTCTGGTGATCGGCGAGCTTGTGGTAAGTGACGTAGAGCCCACAGCCTTCGTGCGGGCACTCCACCCTCACCGACGAAAGGACGGAGTCCACCGCCGTGTTCCGCACGTCGAAGCCACCGCCGCGCTCGCACTTCTGGCACTGCCGCTGGTTCCCGGGGCGCTCGACGCGGCAGTCCGCGCAGGCCAGGTGCCCTCCCTTGCACTGCAGAAATCAATCGAACAACACATCAATCAAGAAACCTGCACCTTGCTCAATCAGCCGAACGGACGAGGTGTATTCGAACCTCATACACTGGAGGCGTCAAGGGGCGGAGGCACAAGGGGCAGTGGAGCACGGTGAGGTCCATCGAGACCTTAGAGAGCTCCATCGTCGGGTCCTGTTCGGTCTGCATGATCTCGCCCTCCTCGTGCACAACCATCTCTCGACTTGGGCCGGGGTATTACAAAGCTTTACCGTCACATATTTTATACTACTTCAAGGTGCATTAAATCAACACATGCAAGTATCAAAAGGAGAGTCACGGCATGCATGCATGCGTTGTAATTAATGCATCAGTAAACACAAATTATTGAAATATATCGAGTGCAGTGCTTTGATGTGTCGCGTCAACTCGTACATCAACGAGAAGTTTGATTATCCTCTCCCTCGCGGACTTAACTGCACCTGCCTTTGGTTGTATGACAGGTTGGCCACACACCTGTCGGGCCCACCTGTCATACACGCAAAGGCAGGAGCGTCCCTCCCTCGCCCATGAGCGTGGTGGCTGGCAAGACTAGGAGAAGCTTTCGCTACACGCTCTCCCTCCCGCACGCGGTGGACATGCAGCAGTTCAATCGGTGTCAGATGGCCAGAAGCGTACTGTAGTACTCCTCCAGTGCAGTAGTACTCCATCATTGTTCGACTTCCCGAAGAGGCGAAGAGCCAAGCGCAGCCCGGACGCTCGTGTGGCAGTTTCATGTGTAGAGTAGTCTAGGATAGCGTGTACCGTGCCTGTAAGCTTAAAATCGTTGGGGTCGGCTCCATGCTATGTGGCCGTCTCGAAGTTTTTTTTAAATAAAAATAGTCTTCTGGCCCTACCTAACACCCTGGTGATTGTAGTTTGCACGCTCATCTGGTCAAGACAGGAATATATTTTTTAATTAGTTTTTTTCGAAAAGGGGGGACTCCCCGGCCTCTGCATCAGAACAATACATACGGCCACATATATTTTAATTTGTGGTGGGTAAATGTTAGAGGTTGCAGCAAATATATTCTACACCGCGGGTCTTTCAGCCAAGTTTAGAGGCAAGCATGTGGGGCCAGTGCTATGATGTGTCGTGTCAACTCGTACAACGAGGAGAAGCTTGATTTTACTACACGCCTTCTCCCTCACCCATGCGCGCGGTTGCTCGCAAACGAGGACATGCTTTTGCTTAGTAGTACTTCTACAACAAGCTATCCGTCCCGCTCGCGGTGGACGGACATGCAGCAGTGGATTCGACACTGTAGAAGCAGTAGTAGTAACATCATTGTTCGTCTTCTCGAAGAGGCGAAGAGCCGCGCAAACCGAACGTTGCAGTTGCGAACATTGGAGCACGCATATAGCCAGGCTCTTGCATGAGACAAAATTGCTATGTGAGCCCACTATTGTACTAGTACGTACAACTACTTGCTAGTATAGCCCTGTAAACCAGAAAGGAGTATTTGCCCTTCTAGAGATTTCAACAAGTGACTAGACTACACCGAGACGGAGTACATATGGAGCAAAATGAGTGAATCTGCACCGTAAATAAATACGTACTAGTTCTATCGTTTTCCTCTCCGAGGTGCACAATATTGAGTATACTGACTAGTCTCTTTTTGACATGCATTTACGTTTTTTACACAGTACAGACGCAAGCGCTCATATACACGCGCATACACTCACCCCTATGAACGCACACACGCACGTCACTATCATCTTGAAATTTACGAAGTCACCATAGGCACCTCGTCGTCGACGGGTCCATAGGTGCTTGAATGCCAAGGAGGGAGAGGGTAGCGGTTCCCGAGACGTTGAACGGTCAATGATGCATCCTCAATTACATGCAGAGGGAATTAATTGGAGAAGCAGAATAGAGCCAGCACGATGTGAATGCAACACAGTTTGGACTCTCATATAATAAATGCGCCCCACCACTCGAATCCATCTACTCCCAAGTCTCTGCGCAACACTGCTCACTCCAATCCAAGACCAAGTGACCAGAAGCCACAAGCACCTATGGAGGCGATGGACGCGAGCGGCAGTCGGCTGTGCCAAATCATCCAAGGCGCCGGCCTGCGGCCTCGCACCGCGCAGCATTTCCAGACGGTGCTGGCGACCGCATGCATCGTAGCCCTCGCCGACACCGGCTTCGCCTCTTGCATGGACGACATGATGGTCAACTCCATCCACAAGTTCACCGTCGTCAAGAAGCGCATGGACGACCTTGCCGTACTGCTCCAGCCCACGCGCCCAGGCTCCTCATTGCTTGCCACCCTCATCGGCCTCCATGGTGACGAACTCTTTCAAGCCCTGCTGGCCCTGCAGGTGCCGGAGGTCGCGACGAAGAATGTGCACCTCGAGGCCGCGCTCGCCGCGCAGCGCCTCGCCATGCAATAAACTGTCGACCTGCACATCCACGTCTACGAGGAAATCGTCTACATAGGCCACTACAAGGCAAGCGAGGACAGAAAGACGTTGGCCTTCTTCCAGCGGCTGGAATCTTTGGACGCCATTGTTCAGAAGCACGTCGACCTGGCCACGAAAGCCGCTGCTACTTAGGTGCCGTTCGGTGGGCCGGCGCCCTGAGTCGAGGAGGTGGACGTCGTCGATGGATGCATCTCTTCTTGCCTCCTGTAACCAGCACTGCATCGCCTCGTGGCCTTAATGTTTTATTAGTATAGTACTCCCTCCATTCCCAAATATAAGTCTTTCTAAGGATTCCAGCAAGTGACTACTACATACGGAGCAAAATGTGTGAATCTACACTCTAAACTATGTCTACATACATCTGTATGATGCATTCCATTTGAAATAGTATCTAAAAAGGCTTATATTTATGAACGGTGGGAGTATATGGCATTTTTATTCCAGTCGTAACGTTTTCACTGTGAGATGGGGCCGCAGTTGAGCAAACCCACCCCACCCACCGGGCGTCGGCCGAGTTTAGAATTAGAAGAGAGAAACGAGGGAGGAGAGCTAGCTGTAGCACGGACGCTGTTGTCAGATGGGACTCGTGTTTATAGAATAGGAGTACTGAGCACTCGTGCCTCTTTTTTTTTGAGGGAAAAATTAGTCGTATGTCTAGTACCACTAGTTGGGTGCGTGCAACCTATAGCTGTCATCACTTTAGGTCTCCTTTTCGAACCGCGGCTACGCTTCACAGTACATATTATTTCACGCATTTATCCTCCTATATGTACTCCTAGGCTATTTCCACGTGCTCCCATTCGCCGACATGTGGGACATAGAGCATCTGGGTCGTAGTGCATGCATGACTCGGAGCATATGCCGGGGTACTTTACATTTCAGACCTCACGGATTACATGCAAACCCCCCGCAGAAGAATAAATAAATGAATGAATTACTACATGAAACCGGATTATTTTTGTGGAAACCGGAGCATGTTCATTAAATTTTGGACATAACACGTTTATAAAAAATGACCAGACCGAAACCAGTCTAAGGGCCTCTTTGATTTTTCCTGCAAAAAAGGGCCTCTTTGATTCGCAGGATACTGAAAACACAGGAATGGGGAAAGTATGATGGCGATGAACCGAGACGAGGAGAACTCTAACTCAGTTAGAGGTTAGATTTAGATTCGAACCCTGAACTAACTCTAAACCAAAGAGGTGTATGGATGGCAGGGTTAGATTGACAATAAATGCTCTTTCTCAATCATTTGACTACTTTGGACCCTATTTCCTGCCGGATTTGGAGGGTGCTTGGATACGTTTTAGTTGCATGACTAAAAGTAGTGGGACTAAAACTTGCTAGCCTCACCCATGCTTGGATCCAAATACTAAAGAGACTAAAATCAAGTTAATGAGCATTTATTATCCTCCAAACCCTCCAATCCAGAACTCGCCTGTGTTAAAGGAGAGGAGTTAAATGAGGAGAGAGAGGACAAATCCACATTTTAGTAGGGGTACCCTTGACTAAATTTTTTTAGTCTCAAGACTAGTTTTAGCCCCTCTTTAGTCAGGGGTGCTTGGAACTTTAGCCTCTTAAAGAGACTATTTTTAGTCAGACTAAAATAAGTCCCTTGGATCCAAGCACCCTCTTGGTGTGGCCGGCTCTTCTGTGGCCTCCTCCCGCTCACAGTTGACATAAAAGAACCATCTATACAAATCAAGCATGCAAAACATGATAATTTTTACTTTGTCCATACAAATGAGATATCCCACTTAAACGTACAAGTCATCAATCAAGCTTCACAAAATAAAAAAACACTTCATGTAACAAAGAATGAGCTAACTCATCACGGAAGTCATTCACGATAGGGAGGGAGCCCGAAGCCCCTCACGCACCGAGGGAGGAGCTCGCCATCGTCGCTCTGGAGGAAGGCTCTGTAGAGCCCAAGCCCCGGGAAACCCTCCGACGCCGGCCCTTGCGAGTTGAGGTCGACACCGGCATGGGTAGCAGGGCCGCTTGCCTCCGACTGGGAACTTAATCTTTGGGCCTCTAGAAATAATGCAAGCCTGTAACTAAAATACCTAGAAAGGTGAACTGAATCTCTGGGCCTCTAGAAATAATGCAAGCCTGAAACTGAAATACCTAGAAAGGTGAACTGAATCTTTGGGCCTCTACAAATAATGCAAGCCTGAAAGTGAAATACCTAGAAAGGTGAACTGAATCTTTCGGCCTCTAGAAATAATGCAAGCCTAAAACTGAAATACCTAGAAAGGTGAACTGAATCTTTGGGCCTCTAGAAATAATGCAAGCCTGAAATTGAAATACCTAGAAAGGTGAGCTGAATCTTTGGGCCTCTAGAAATAATGCAAGCCTGAAATTGAAATACCTAGAAAGGTGACCTGAATCTTTGGGCCTCTAGAAAGATTTATTACCTCCTCAGGCAGCATCAAACAATTCCATGCGTGCACCACAAATCTATACCAAGTTTGATCAGGATCTACTTTTCCAAATCAGAATTAGCGCTAGAGCAAGCAAGATCAATGATATGGCCGTGAGACAGAGAAGGAACGAACAAACTCACCCCTCTCGCGACCTCCCTGGTAGATGCGCCGCCGCCGCGCACGACAGAGGGAGAAAAACGACTGGTGAAGGGGGAGCGGGGCGACCTTCGAAGGCCGAAGGGAGAGGGCGGCCGGAGTAGGGCGGCGGAGGCCGGAAGGAGAGGGCGGCTGGAGGAGAGAGAGGGCGAGCGGCCCTATGGGGAACAAAGAGGAGTCGTGCGAGAGGGGGGAGCGATCTGGTGCGGGCAGGGGAGATTTTTTTTAGTTCTCTTTTAGTGGGCCCGAGGATAACTAACCCAATTAGAACCTCTCCACCGGGCTATTTTTTTAGCGGGGTTAGAGCAAACTAGCTCAAACTAACCCCTCTTGTTACGATAATTTGAGGCTATTTCAACCCAAACTAGCTCTAACTCAGGGATCCAAACAAAGAGGAGTGTTACTGTACATGCTACAGTGTGGACCGTAGCACATTGTTTTTTATGGCCATATCACCACATTGTTTTCTACTGCTGGTTCACTGGGCTACCGTGGTTCCCACTGCTGGTTCACTAGGCCGCCGTGGTTCGCACTCCTCCGACCTGAGTAGTACTCTAGTATAGTACTAGTGTATACCGCATCATTCTTTGCTCCTTCTTACTACTCCGACATGTGGGAGAGCCAGCATCCGGGTCGACGTGTCATGCACCAGATTAGAGCGCGGAACGGAAGGGGGGCATCACCCCGGTCGGAGCGCCAGTAATTCATGACTATAGTGAGTGGTCATATCACAAGTCTTTCCAGCAGTAACGCGCTGTCAAATCGCAGAGCCCCACTCGCTCACCCTCCTTGACTCTCTGTCAAACCGCCTACCCGAAAACTGTCGCGCATACTGCCCGGGAAAAGCCCCGCCCTCAACTTTTAACTACGCGAAAATAGTTCGAGCTTGTTCGTTCTATATAAATACAGTACTTACTGTATGTTTATTCACCCGTGGGGTTGTTCAATGAATGGAGGGGCGGGGAGCACAAGTGAACAATACTGTAGTACTACTAGTAGTAAGTAGGAGTCGTACAGTAGTCACCTTAAATAGAGAGTTTCTTTTCTTTAATGCCACGTACACAAATTGAAACGCTTGTTGTGGAGAGAAAAAAGATAATCACTCCACTATATATGGACGCAGGGGCCTGAGCGCTTGCTTTACTAGGGTTGCTCTCTTCATTCTCTCATCCTCTCCAGATATAAACAAGACAGCGGTAGCGACATTTTCTCTCTGCTCACCGCTGGTCACGGATCCGACCGGATCCCTTCGGCCGGTGTGTGTAGAGGACTAGAAGGTGCATCATTCACGCGGTCATCGCCGCCGAGGGAGGAAACCCACAGCTGCCGGAGGGGCCCGATCCTCTGCCCGTGCCGTTCTCTCCGACACAGCGCCGGCTCAGGAGGTTCTCTGACCCTTCTTCCTCCCTGCCGTATTGTCCGCAGATCCGACCTGCTGCCGCCGACATCCCGGCGGCCCTCAGGTATAAGTTCTTCGAAAGCGGCCTTGCTCTACTGCCCTAGCTCCCCACGTGTCTGCATGTGCATCTTTTTCTACTCCCATCAGCTCTTCCAAAGCCACCTAAATTTTTAGTATTATTAGAGGTAAAGCTACTTCATGCATTCAAATCTAGGGCTTTGTTCAAACAAGAAAGAAAAGGGGGGAAAGTTGTAGCATGAATCTAGGACTTGATTCAAAGAGGAAATAATATGGTGAAAGTAGTAGAGACCGGATTCCCAACCGGTCTCTTGGTTGAAAAGGGAAATAATGGGAAAACGCAGTACAAACTGGATAAGGAACAGATCTATTATTGGTTGAAAAAAGGATAGAAAGTGGCGACTGGTGGACAAGTCAACAGAGTATGTCCAGGATTAGATTTGCTGCCATCACATAGTAAAAGGTCTCCAGGATTAGATATGCTGCCCTCACATAGTAAAAGGTCTCAGGATTAGATTTGCTGCCCTCACATAGTAAAAGGTCTCAGGATTAGATTTGCTGCCCTCACATAGTAAAAGGTCTCCAGGATTAGATTTGCTGCCCTCACATAGTAAAAGGTCTCCAGGATTAGATTTGCTGCCCTCACATAGTAAAAGGTCTCCAGGATTAGATTTCCTGCCCTCACATAGTACAAGGTCTCCAGGATTAGGTTTGCTGCCCTCACATATCATGAACAAACTCGGCATCACCACTTTATGCCTCCTTGTAGGTACATTGTGCTGATGCGTCCACTGTCGCATGTCCTTATACCAACCTTTTGTTGTTGTTAATGTAAGGGCGCATGTAAAATGAAGCGATCACACTGTTACCTTAGCGACATGTCTAACCAGTGTTATTGTTAATCTAATGCCTCCAGTGATAAGATGCAATTAAACTATGTTACAAATGGCACTCCTGCTGTTTTCCCCAGTATGATAACTAAGTTGCTCCTTTACGCTACTGAGTGTCCTGGTGTCCCCACGGTCCCATGCCCTTAAACCAACTCTTTAGCTGCTGTTGATTTACTGTGTTTGGTAAACAAGCAATGCCACCATTAAAGTAATCCCATATTTGAGGAATCTCATTGTTGATCGTAATGCTTCTGGTAACATGAAGCATTGCTGACGTTTTAAAATTTCTACTGTCCTTGCGTGATTGCCATGAACATAATTAAGATGCTTCTTTTCATTTTGTATGTGTTTCGTATATTCTTATTGACCAGCAACTGTTTACTTTCTATCTTTTTGTGCAGATAGGGATATCCATTTCACCTTGTTGCTATTGTGACCTTTCGGTCAACTGCACAAAACACTTTTTTGGAATGAGTGTCTTGTGCAGTTCAACTAAAATGTTACATGGGCAACATCTCTCAATTTTGGGGGAACTGCACAAAATGGTGATTGGAGTTTCCAAAATCTCCGTCAAATTCTGCTGGTAATCTCGTGCAACATTTTATTAGCCTTTGCAAGATGAGCCGTAGCTGAATGATGCAATCTTTGCTTCATTTCAGGCGAACCGCAGGAAAAGTGGCATGAATTGAATCATCGAGTGGAGCTGCAGGTTGACTTCCACTAGTGCCACTATTATAGTAATCATGCTCTTTATTATCTGCGTTGTGCAAACATGAATACTCAACTACAGATGTTGTGACGGTCAAGAGCATTCGCCAAGTTCTTCGATTGTATGACATGGCTAGCCAAGATGGATTTAATCCCGATATTCACTTTATCAAAAGGCTTTAATGGGTTAGTTCTGAATCTTGCAAGCTGGGAATAAGTGAGATGTGTAGGCATCTTTGTGTTATTTATTATTTGAATCTTATTTGTTGGTTCTGAATCTTGCAAGCTGGGAATCAATGAGATGTGTAGGCATCTTTGTTGTACATATTATTTGGATCTTATTTGTTGGTTCTGAATCTTGCAAGCGGGGAATCAATGAGATGTGTAGGCATCTTTGTTGTACTTATTATTTGGATCTTATTTGTTGGTTCTGAATCTTGCAAGCTGGGAAACACGGCATGATGATGCAGAGGACAACAACCATAACAAACAGTTCAAACTTGGTAGTATTATCTTTGTGAAAGTGCGACCAATGTGCTGATCGTGAGCGTCCTGAGAATAATAATTCTAATTGTTGTGCATGTTGATCCTGTGGCACTGATAGAACGAGCGAATGCATTGCTTGTTTTAAGTATAAATTTCTATTAAAGCTAATTAAATTTAAGTAAAGTGACCACTAACTCCTGTTATTACAGTACCAATACAGACCCGCTCGTGAACCGACATGTGGCCGAGGGTGCATCTTCTGCCGGGCGTGCAGCGGACGAGGGAGGGGTAGTAACTGTTGTCGCCTGTACACACTCAGCTTACTGTTGAATCCAGTTCCCCAAGAGCTGAAAAACGAACTGCTGCCACCGCCTACACACTCGTTCACTCGAAGAGACTCCAATGGCAATCCGAGGGGTGAGCCTGTTGGATATGGACTTCAGCAAGGAGTTCCCCTTTGAGTTCGCCGTTCAGTCCTATGGCTGCACCAAGTTGAATGTGATGTACACCAACGATATGGACTCGGTGAAGCTCTGCCTCGCCTTAGTCCTATGGCTGCACCAGGTTCTGGAGCATTCGCCCATTTCATCGGCAGCGCCGACTGCACCTTCGCTACGGTGGAGAGAAGGAAGAGCGCGATGATTCGGCCATCTGGTGCAACAAGCTTGTCGACATTCAGAAGCAATACAAGATCATCAGCAACGGGCAAGAGAAGGACTCCATGGTTGACCTCGCTGAGACCATCATCGACCCCTGATACGCCAACATGAAAGAAGACGACCTGAACACGTGGGAGGTACCTCTGAATCTAGCCTACATAACCTATGCGGCCAAGGACGCATACGCATGCTACGACATGTACAGGCAGATCTTGGACATGAGGGCGTGTCTGCTTCCCGTAACCGACGAGTACACGGACAGCCGCAGCGTCATGATCAAGCGTGCCAGGAAGGTCTAGATGTTGTACTTTATTTGTTTATAAGCACCTTTATCATCTGAGTGTTTCATGCATTAGCCTATGTGTCATAATTATCTGTTTTGTTCGAAATATTTCTTTTAAGAACCCATTAACCTGATTGCTTTTTTAGTGGCTATTTGCTTATGTATGTAAACTAGTTCACTTGTCCGTAAAAAAACAACTAGTTCACTCGGCTGCCATGCTTTGAATCTCCTTCCTCCCAACATATTCCCCTCCTCAGGTGGACCCAGCAGGTCTCTGAATTTTCTCCCACTTTCTTTTTCGATGTAAACTGAGTTTTCTCCAAGTACTTTCCCCTAGAACCAACTCAACTGTCCCACGTCTAGCCTAAAAATAATAATACCCCACGTACTATTAACTCATCAAATTAAAATGATATTTTATTTCATAAGTTGAAAGTTCTTACAAAATAATAATAATAATTGTTTATATATAACTTGGCAAGTTAACTCCTAGTGATTGCGTACATAAGCTTGCAAAGATTTTACTGACGTGCAATCATGTGTTTATGTTTTTATAACATTTCTCCGTCTAGCCCAACATGATATTTTCACCCAGCCCAGCAAGCCCGCGGATTTCGAGAAAAATGCAAATGGGATTTAAACGGGCTGCATAGATGCTACATCATTGTTTCACCCAGCCCACCAAATGGACTAAAAAAACAAATCGACTGGCTGACATGTGGGCCAGTAGGTCGAAGCCTAAGAAGGCATTGGATTTACATCCAACGGCCGGCATTCTTCTTCAATCTCTCGTCTTCTTCCCCCAGCGCTGCCGGAACTGCCTGCTCCAGCCTTCGGCGTCCAGCGGCGTTGTTTTGCACTCCTTAGCGAAACGCTACCCGGCCGACGGCCAGGCCATCCCTCTACTCCGCACCTCCTGTTATTCTCTGCCGAGTGTAGGCCCACCCCGCATCCGAACCAGTCAAGTTTCCCACTCCTCTCCGTCTGTGACTCCACTGCCGCGTCTTCCCCATCTCCAGGTCGTTCCAGTCTGGGGCCTCGCCGTCGTCCACCGCCTTGGTGCGCTCGGCGCGGCGTGGTCAACATACGAGAGTCATCGGAAGAGGACTGTACGTGGAGAGCCTGACGGCTGGGACCCACGAGGTCCATGGTCACACACAAGGAAGGGCTTCTGTATTTCGTGGTCCTCCTTACTACGCACTGTACGTGCACTGTACGTGGGAAGGGCTTCTGTATTTCGCGAAAAAATGTTCCCCCCCGCTGACAGGTCGGACCCACCAGCTATATCTTCGCACGCAAGGAAGTGCCTCCTTATTACGCACCAAAAAATGAATACCCCCTGCTTGCTGGGACCCACCATAGTGGGTGGCTGACTTGTGGGCCTACTAAGTTGACGAGGACGGGTGGCTTTGTCAACTTAGTCAATATGAACGATTCTAGCTCCAGTGACCGTACGATGTCCATCCAACGGCCATAGTGCTTCTTCAACCTCTGGTCTTCTTGCTCCAGCCGCCCAAAGCAGCGTCGGTCGTGCCACGTGCTCCTGCCTCTCGTGGCCGGCTGTGATGCCGCGGAGGCCTCACCGCCCTCTACTACTCCCACCGCTGGCCCAGGGTATCCCTCTACTCACCCACACCCCCTGTTATTCTGCGGCGACGGCAGCCTCATGCCGCAGCCGAACCAGTGAACCCTCGTACTCCTCTCCGCGTGGGCATCCACTGCCGTGTCTTCCCCGGCTCCGCGTCGTCCCCTTCCTAGGCCTCGCCGTCGTCCACCGCCTTGGTGCTCTCGGCGCGGCGTGGCCATTGTGGTCAACGACCGACTTCCATCGGAAGAGTACTGTACGTGGAGAGGCTGACAGCTGGGTCCACGGCCACAGCCTAGTTTTTTTGTGATTTGCCAAGTAAGTCGCTTTGTCAGGCCTGTTGGGCTGCAAATCTTTCAAGACGAGGAGAGCTTCATTCGGCTAGCCGAGAAAATGGCCTACCAGTAATGAGAAATGGGCTGTACATTTTTAAAACACATCAAACCGGCAATTAGTTTCAAATATCTTTTTTTCATTTCGAGATTTTAAATTACATTAATTTTTATGCATGGAGAATTTGTTGGATTTTATATTGATATACATTTATTTTTAAAATCAGTTTGAATGTGAGTCGAAATTTCGGGATAAAAACAATTCGGACCGCACTGAAATATGCAAAATTTCGTATAATTTTTTAACCGTGGCCACAATATGGGTTCTAATGCTAACAAAAAGAATAAGGGCTCCAAAAAAACCTTAAGAATTAGCAAATGGGCTGTAAATTATTAGAAATAATGGTAGATGGGCTATATGCTGTTTTCCATAGATTTGAGGCTTTCCTAGAAAAAAGGTTGACGCACAAGCAGTGACTGTTGGATATCCATCGAACGGCCGTCGTGCTTCTTCAATCTCTGCTCTTCCTGCTCCAGCCGCTCAAACAAGCGCCGGCGGGACTGCCTGCTCCCTCCTCCTCGCGGCCGGCTGTGCTGCAGCGCAGGCCTCACCGCCCCACCATACTCCCATCGCTGGCCTAGCCGTCCCTCTACTCACCCACACCTGCTGTTATTCTCCGGCGAGGGCAGACGAACCAGTAAACCCTCGTACAGTCGTACTCCCCTCCGCGTGGGAAACAACTGCCGAGTCTTCCCTGCCTCCGTGTCGTTCCCTTCCTAGGCCTCGCCGTCGTCCACCGCCCTGGTGCTCTCGGCGCGGCCTAGTCAACATAGTCAACGACCGACATGCATCTGAAGTGGACTGTACGTGGAGAGGCCGACAGCTAGGTCCACGGCCGCACGCAAGGAAATGCCTCCTTATTACGCGCAAAATAATGATTCCTCCACCTGACATCAGGGACCCACCGAAAGGGCCTCTGTATTTCGCAAAAAAAACGTTACCGCCGCTGATAGCTCGGACCCACCAGCTATATCTTCGCACGCAAGGAAGTGCCTCCTTATTACGCACAAAAAAAATGAATACTCCCCCTGTTAACTGGGACCCAGTATAGTGGCAGGCTGACTTGTGGGCCTACTAAGTTGACGGGGATGGAGGGCTTTGTCAACTTAGTCAATATGCACGATTCTAGCTCTAGTGACCGTACGATGTCCGTCCAACGGCCGTAGTGCTTCTTCAACCTCTGGTCTTCTTGCTCCAGCCGCCCAAACCAGCGCTGGTCGTGCCTCGTGCTCCTACCTCCCGTGGTCGGCTGTGATGCGGCGGAGGCCTCACCGCCCCTTACTACTCCGACCGCTGGCCAGGCCATCCCTCTACTCACCCACACCTCCTGTTATTCTGCGGCTACGGCAGCCTCACACCGCAGCGAAGCAGTGAACCCGCGTACTCCTCTACGCGTGGGCATCCACTGCCGCGTCTTCCCTGGCTCCGCGTCGTCCCCTTCCTAGGCCTCGCCGTCGTCCACCGCCCTGGTGCTCTCGGCGCGGCGTGGTCAACGTGGTCAAGGAACGGCTTCCATCGGACGTGGACTGTACGTGGAGAGGCTGACAGCTGGTCCACGGCCGCATTAAGGAAGTGCCTCCTTATTACGTGCGAAATAATTATTCCTCCACCTGACAGCTGGGACCCACCGGACGGGCCACTGTATTTCGTGAAAAAAAACGTTTGCCCCTGACTGCTGGGACCCACCAGCTACATCTTCACACGCAAGGAAGTGCGTCCGGGCAAAAAAAACGATTCGCCCCCCTGACTGCTGAGACCCACCAGCTACATCTTAGCAGGCAAGGAAGTGCCTGACAGTCAGGACTCACCTGGTCGAAGGGTATGTAGCGTTGTCATTCTGGTCGCGAACGTGTACGTACATATATACTGGTGGATGTAGAGGCGTGCACGTGTCGTAGTAGAGGCGCGTACGTGTCGTAGTTGAGGCGCGCACGTAGCATGTACATGTATGTACAGCGGCCAGGGTGCAAGAAAGAAAATATGGCCACGTGTGTGTACATATGGGCGGGGTCTCGAACGCCTACTCGCGCATACGTATGGCCAGGGCTCGTGTACATGGCTGGGTCGGAACGGAGAAACAGCATCGTCGTCGTGTTCATGGGGAGGCAATGGAATGCGTCGTGTTCATGGGGAGGCAACGGAATGCGTCGTGTTCATCGGGAGGCAAAGGAACGCATGGGAGCCAACCGGCTGGGTCGGAATAGAATGCGTCGTCGTGCTCATTGGGAGGGTTTGGATGGAACAGCCGATGGAAACGAGGCCTGGCGTACCGCAGAACGGAGGAAACGGCCTTGTGTTCGACCGGCCACGTTTGAAACGGGATCTTGTTCATCGGGAGGGGTCTGGCGTACCGCAAAACGGAGGAAACAGACCTCCTACGGTCGAAACGGGGGTCCTGTTGATCGGGAGGGGTGTGGTGTACCGCAAAACGGAGGAAACGGACTTGTGTTGGAGCGCTACGGTCGAAATGGGGGTCCTGTTCATCGGGAGGGGTGTGGCGTACCGCAAAACGGGACTCCACGGGATACTGTTCATCTCCACCATCGACCCCCTCCAGCCTCCACGGGCTACTGTTCATCCACCGTCGACCTCCTCCAGCCTCCACCTGCGACTATTCATCCACGGGCTCCTATTCATCCAGCCTCCACCACGCGCTACTCCACCGGCTACTGTTCAACCAGCCCTCTCCACGGGCTCCTGTTCAACCACCCCTCCACGGGCTACTGTTCATCCAGCCCTCCACCGTCTACTGTTCATTCTGCCCTCCACGGGGTCCTGTTCATCCACCCCCACCGGGAACTGTTCATCCAAACCCCCCAGCAACGCTCACTGTTCATCTAGAGGCAGCATCGATCGGCTTCAGTTAGCAGCACTAGCGAAGGAATCGCACGATCGGGTTCAGTTAACAGCCATCGATCGATCGCTCGGGTTCAGTAACGCGTAGCCTGCAGTGCAATCGCTCGGGTTCAGTTAGAGCCCAACGCCTTGCTCGGGTTCAGTTAGAGCCAACGCCTCGCACACACGCCCGTACGTGTACGAGAGAAACGCGCATCGCTCGGCCCGCGACCTCCCACCGTAACCGGGAACTCCCTGAAAGTTTCCTCGCCCTCGCTTCTACCACGGTTTTTTCCGTCATGGACGACCCAAAGAATGTCATACAGCCCGCACAGGTCGAAAAGCCCATTTTCTGTCATGATTTTTTGTCATAGAAGTAGGAGCCCACCACATCTATGATGGTACCGGGTTTTGTCACAATTATCGTCATAGAAGTGTCATATGTATGACAGAAAAAAAATTCGTTCGGCCCAAAATGTCATGGATGTGTCTTTTTTTTTTGTAGTGCCACCCGTCTACAGATGGCGCAATTTGTTCCGGATTGAGGGCCGGAGTAGTTGCAGGTGTGATCTCCCGAACACAGTGTGATGGCAGAGCTAAATCATGCTCGTCGTGATTGTGCGGCGCACCTGACATGGGCTCGAATCCGTCGAAGATCAAGTCTCCGCGGATGTCGGCAGTATAGTTCAAGTTTCCAAACCTGACCTGATGGCCAGGGGCATAGCTATCAATCTGCTCCAGATGGCCAAGCGAGTTAGCCCGCGGTACGGAACTGCCGAACACGAAGATCTGTCCGGGGAGGAAAACCTCACCCTGGATCGCATCGTTGCCATCGAGTTGTCGGATGATCGAAGGAGCCATCAAGCCTTGCGGTGACGGCACAGTGGAACTCTCAATGAAAGCACCAATGTCGGTGTCAAAACCGGTGGATCTCGGGTAGGGGGTCCCGAACTATGCGTCTAAGGCGGATGGTAACAGGAGGCGGGGGACACAATGTTTACCCAGGTTCGGGCCCTCTCAATGGAGGTAATACCCTACTTCCTGCTTGATTGATCTTAATGATATGAGTATTACAAGAGTTGATCTACCACGAGATCGTAGAGGCTAAACCCTAGAAGCTAGCCTATGGTATGATTGTTGTTGTCCTACGGACTAAACCCTCTGGTTTATATAGACACCGGAGGGGGCTAGGGTTACACAAAGTCGGTTACAAGGGAGGAGATCTACATATCCGTATTGCCAAGCTTGCCTTCCACGCCAAGGAAAGTCCCGTCCGGAGACGGGACGAAGTCTTCAATCTTGTATCTTCATAGTTCAACAGGCCGGCCAAAGGATATAGTCCGGCTGTCCGAGGACCCCCTAATCCAGGACTCCCTCAGCTGGCCAACATGGTCTGGCAGAAAAACTTTTTTTTAAATAAATTCTGCGCAGAAAAACACCAAAAATAAATACTAAACAGACGCCAAAAATTCAGAAATAAATTTTCCTCGTCCTATAAAAATCTACCGGACAAGGTGAACATTTATTTGGGCCTAAAATGAAATTTTGAAAAACGTGAATTTTTCCTATGCAAATAAAATAGCAATAAAATCCGAATAAAATCAAATATTTGATTTTAATATTTTTCCTCCAATATTTCATTTATTTTTGGGGAAGTCATATTATCCCCTATCATAATTTTTTATACGAAATATTTTCGGAGAGAAAAATAATAAAACAAATTGATCCTCGTTTCGATATTTGATAAAATTCAAATATGAAAACAGTGAAATCCCCAACTCTCTCCGAGGGTCCTTGAGTTGCTTAGAATTTCAAGGATCGCGAAACGAATATGCAATAAAATATGATATGCATGAATGATCTATGTGCAACATCCCAAATTGTACACCCTCTCGGTAATGCAGATCATAATAAGCCTTGCAAGCAATGGGACTAATCAGTTAGTTGCGGCATGATGCCTTACAGAATGAGTAAAGAGACTTTCCGGGAACGAGATCGAACTAGGTATGAAGATACGGATGATCGAATCTCGGGCAAGTAATATACCGATGACAAACGGAATAATGTATGTTTTCATTACGATACGACTGATAAAGATCTTCGTAGAATATGTGGGAACCAATATGAGCATCCAGGTTCCACTGTTGGTTATTGACCGGAGAGGTGTCTCGGTCATGTCTACATAGTTCTCGAACCCATAGGGTCCACACGCTTAACATTCGATGATGATTTTGTATTATATGAGTTATGTGATTTGGTGACCGAATGTTGTTTTGAGTCCCGGATGAGATCACGGACATGATGAGGAGTCTCGAAATGGTCGAGAGGTAAAGATTCATATATAGGACGATGATATTCGGACACCGGAAGTGTTCTGGGGGTACCGGGTACATATCGGGTCACCGGAAGGGGTTCCGGGCATCCCCCGGGCAACTACATGGGCCTAATGGGCCAAGAAGGGACAAACCAGCCCCAAGGGGCATGGTGTGCCCCTGGTGACCCACAAGTATAGGGGATCAATTGTAGCTCTTTTCGATACATAAGAGTGTCGAACCCAACGAGGAGCAGAAGGAAATGACAAGTGGTTTTCAGCAAGGTAATATCTGCAACTGCTGAAATTGTAAGTAGCAGAGTAGTTTGATAGCAAGATAATTTGTAACGAGCAAGTAACGATAGTAGTAGAAAAAGTGCAGCAAGGTAGCCCAATCTTTTTGAGGGAAAGGACAGGCCAAAACCATCTCTAATGATAAGCAAAGCGTTCATTAGGGTACACGGGATTTTCATCTAGTCATTTTAACCATGTTGGTTCGATTTGTGTTCGCTACTTTGATAATTTGATATGTGGGTGGACCGGTGCTTAGGTGCTTTTCTTACTTGAACAAACCTCATACTTATGATTAACCCTCCCACAAACATTCACAACTACGATAGAAGTATTAAGAATAAATTCTAACCATAGCATTAAACTTTTGGATCCAATCGATCCCTTACGGAATAGCGCATAAACTGGGGTTTAAGCTTCTGTTACTCTCGCAACCCATCATCTAATTGCTACTCCACAATGCATTCCCTTAGGCCCAAATATGGTGAAGTGTCATGTAGTCGACGTTCACATGACAACACTAAGGGAATCACAACATACATACTATCAAAATATCGAACACATGTCAAGTTCACATGATTACTTGCAACATGATCTCCCGTGACCTCAAGAACAAAAGTAACTACTCATAATTTATAATCATGCTCAAGATCAGAGGGGTATTAAATAGCATATTGGATCTGGACATATAATCTTCCACCAAATAAACCATATAGTAATCAACTACAAGATGTAATCAACACTACTAGTCACCCACAAGCACCAATCTATAGTTCCAGTAACAAGATTGAACACAAGAGATGAACTAGGGTTTGAGATGAGATGGTGCTGTTGAAGATGTTGATGGAGATTGCCCTCCCCAAGATGGGAGAGTTGTTGGTGATGATGATGACGGTGATTTCCCCCTCCGGGAGGGAAGTTCCCCCGGCGGAATCACTCCGCCGGAGGGCAAAAGTGCTCCTGCCCAAGTTCCGCCTCGAGACGGTGGCGCTCCGTCCCGAAAGTCCTCTGCTTATTTTTTCTAGGTCAAAATGACCTATATACCAGAAGATGGGCACCGGAGGTGGGCCTGGGTGAGCACAACCCACCAGGGCGCGCCTGGGCTCCCTGGCGCGCCCAGGTGGGTTGTGCCCACCTGATGGGCCCCCTCTCGTATTTATTTGCTCAAATATTCCATAAAAAATCCTCGTGAAGTTTCAACTTGTTTGGAGTTGTGCAGAACAGGTGGCCTGACATAGCTTTTCCAGGTCCAGATTTCCAGCTGCCAGAATTCTCCCTCTTTGTGTACATCTTGCATATTATGAGAGAAAAGGCATTAGAATCTTTCCCTAATAATAAAGCACGGATTGAATCTGTGGGTTCACTGTCACAATACGCTTCTTCCCGTGATTTTACGCTTTCGGTTTGAATTTAAAACATATTTGAGGTGGTACTAAATTTTGAGCTTCGTGGGTCGCCTGATCGAGCACGCGATCGAGCATCCTCCCGTCTCGTACGTCCGGCCCACCTTGACCTGTCCACGAAATCAAGTATTTCAGGCCTCTTCTTTTCACGTCTCACGCATATGGGCCAAGTTGGGCCGTCGCTGGAGGACTAAGTTGTTGCCAAAAAAAAGATGCGGCAGCAAGAATCGAACTCCCAACCTGGGTTTGGATAAAATTACATGGTCCAACTAACCTATCTCATGGTTTTTGGAAACAACAGAGTCTCACTTCTTTATATATAGTACCACCTCGCGTCTTTACCTGCAATAACACCAGTTTATATACATCTGCGAATTCAAATCAATAAGCCGCCTTGATGATTAAAAAGGAGAAGAGGGTAAACAATGGGCCCTATCTTCCCTGGAAAGAACCAAGAGACTTGGAAAGAAAGCGGTCAACTGTGTGCCTTAATGGAAGAATTAAGAAGGCCCTGAAAAAGAAGGACCGTTGATGGAGGGAATTAGTGAGAAAGAAGAACCCAAAATTCTGGCATGCATGGTGGCAATTATATAATACGTAGCCAACCGCCCCGGATTGATGGAAAATTAATGGAGAAATTAAAGAGGATTTGATGAAGGGGCAGACCTATATATGGTTGGATAATTATGAGATAATAAGGAAAGATGAAGGCTCTCTCGCCCGGCAAGAGAGGGATAACGCGAAGGAAGAGATCTATATATGGCCGGCTAATTAACATGATGGAGAAATTTCATGCAGTACATATGATGAAGAAAGACGTGCACGTGTGAGGAAGACATGCAAAAGTTGCATATGGAAAGAGATGGTCGGCTATAGGTATAATAAAATACCGTCGATCGATGGATGAAAAAAGAGTACAGACCTAAAAAATGCTTACAAACAGCGGCCCTAAAAGCACGACATTCGTAAAATAAAAAATTGTGATGAAAGCCCCAGTTCTCAAAGGAGGAGAGAGCCATGCCGCATGGCCCACAAGTCCAACAACGCATATGTTAAGACTTTTTTTAATCACACACATGTTAAGAATTTTTACAAAGAATTTCAAAGAAAATTCTTCTTCATGTTACAGATATTTCATGTGGGTCATGAGTCAAATCATCATTATGTTCTAGGTCACACTTATTGTTTTTTGCGAATTCACAGTGACTGGATTATGCGTGGCTGATGCGATTTTCACCCGTTGCAATGCACGGGCCCTTTTGCTAGTTACTCCAAAAAGCATCATTATGGATAAAAACATCATAAATAACAGTAAGGAAACATGTTGCAAAATGGACGTATCAACTCCCCCAAGCTTAGGCCTGGCTTGTCCTCAAGTGAAAACCAAAATCGAAAAACATGTCCACATGCTTAGAGAGAGAGGTGTCGATAAAAACAAAATACGGACATAGAAGCATCATGTTCATTATTATATCAGCAACAAACTTAAACGTAAGACTCTTATCACAAAAATTTTATCATATACTTCTCATGAATAAGTAACAATTCATCGCACAATCAAAGTATAAAGCAAAAACTCTAATAGAAACCAACAAACTATGTTCTCAGTCAACTTTGCCACTACAATTCATCATCTGTTCAGGAAGGGTCACGTATCGGAGCCTTTAGGCAAGTCCACATACTCAACCATCATATAGTCTTCTATGATTGCTAACACTCACCACATAGACATGAGCAAAACGTTTCAACCAGACACATAGAAAGATAGGGGCTTATAGTATCGCCTCCCAACGTTTCACCTCAAGGGTGATGCCAACAATAATAACTCATGCTACCCATATTCAACTGGACATATGTGCCTAGATCTTTCCTCACCACATGATGCTTGCTGATACGTCACCAACATATCTATAATTTTTTATTGTTCCATGCTATTATATTATCAATCTGGGATGTTTTATAATCATTTTATAGTCATTTCATATCATTTTTTGGTACTAACCTTTTGACATAGTACCAAGCGCCAGTTGCTGTTTTTTGCATGTTATTTACATCGTCGGGAATCAATACCAAACGGAGTCCAAATGCAATGAAACTTCACGGAGATTTTTTATGGACCATAAGACACCCAATGGGCCAAGGCTACGCCTGGGGGGTGCTCCGAGGGGAGCACAACCCACCAGGGCACGCCAGGAGGCCCAGGCGCGCCTTGGTGGGTTGTGCCCACCTCGGGTGCCCCCGGACCGCCTCTTTGCTCTATAAATACCCCAATATTCCAGAAACCCTAGGGGAGTCAACGAAAATCAATTACAGCCCCCGCAGAGTCCAGAACCACTAGATCCAATCTAGATACCATCACGGAGGGATTCACCACTTCCATTTGTGCCTCTCCGATGATGCGTGAATAGTTCTTTGTAGACCTTCGGGTCCGTAGCTAGTAGCTAGATGGCTTCCTCTCTCTCGCTGAATTCTCAATACAATGGTCTCTTGGAGATCCATATGATGTAACTCTTTTTGCGGTGTGTTTGTTGGGATCGGATGAACTTTGAGTTTATGATCAGATCTATCTTTTTATATCCATGAAAGTTATTTGAGTTTCTTTAATCTCTTATATCCATGATTTCTTATAGCCTCGTATTTCTTCTCCGATATTTGGGTTTTGTTTGGCCAACTTGATATATTTATCTTGCATTGGGAAGGGGTGCTTTGTAGTGGGTTCGATCTTACGGTGCTTGATCCCGGTGATAGAAAGGGAACTGACACGCATGTATCGTTGCTACCAAGGATAAAACGATGGGGTCTATCTCTACATAGATAGATCTTGTCTACAACATGCCATCATTCTTATTGCATTACTCCGTTTCTCCATGAACTTAATACACTAGAAGCATGCTGGATAGCGGTCGATGTGTCGAGTAATAGTAGTAGATGCAGGCAGGAGTCGGTCTACTAATCTTGGACGTGATGCCTATATAATGATGATTTCCTGGATATCGTCATGATTATTTGAAGTTCTATAAATTGCCCAACAGTAATTTGTTTACCCACCGTTTGTTATTTTTCTCGAGAGAAGCCACTAGTGAAACCTACGGCCCTCAAGTCTCTTTCTCATATTATTTGCCTTTATTTTCAGATCTATTAAACCAAAAATACAAAATACCTTGCTGCATTTTATTCTTATTTATTTTATTCGGCGTTCGATTTATCAATCTAGTACAAATTTATTCACGTTCGTTTGCCTATCTTGAGGCGCCGCTACCCGAAAGGGATTGACAACCTTTTTTACACGTCGGGTTGCGAGGATTTGTTATCTGTGTGCAGGGGTTGTTTACGTTGTGTTGCTTGGTTCTCCTACTGGTTTGATAACCTTGGTCTCATAACTGAGGGAAATACCTACCACCGCTGTGCTGCATCATCCTTTCCTCTTTGGGGAAATACCGACGTAGCTTCAATCCGCATCACTTGCAAAAAGAGAAAATAAAAAGGGATAGAGAGAAAACTTTGACTCTTTGCATAAAAGTAAATACATGAAAGTAAAAGATAGGCCCTTCCCAGAGGGAAGCAGAGGTTGACATGCGCTTATTTGTTTGTATGCTCAACCCCTTAGTGCAAAAGAACATCACGTTGCATTGCCCCTTGTGATAGCGACCTTTATTATGCAGTCTGTCGCTTTTATTCGTCACCATGACAAGTTCATACGACGTTCAATTTTCTCTTACACTAAATGATCTCACACTTTTAGAGGCAATTTTTATTGCCTTTTTGCACCGAAGAGAACTTACTTGAGGGATCTTGCTCATTCCCTAGGTAGGTATGGTGGACACTAGAAAATAAGATTAGGGTTTAAGGGTTTTTGGATGCACAAGTAGTATCTCTACTTAGTGCGGAATTTTTTGGCTAGCAAAGATAGGGGGCAAGCACCACATGTCAAAGGATCTATGACAATAAGACTTCTATGTGAATATGAACAAACATAGATCATTAAGTTGTCTTCCTTGTCCAACGTCAACAATTTTGGCGTATAATATTTTGATGAGGGATCACAATCACAAAAGATTTCTAGGATAGTATATTTATATGTGAATCTTCTCTTCCCTTATTAATTCTTTCATGATTTGCATAATTGACTAATGCTATGTTTGTCAATCTGTAATAAAACTTTCTACTTATACTCTTCCTTATGTGGTGTCATCACCTACCATAAGATTAGTATATGATATTTTTCATTATTTCTTTCCTTTTATTTATTTTCTTCCTCTTTTTCTTCCTTATTTCCTTTCTTTTATTTGCAACATGAAAGTAAAGAAAGCAAAAACTCAAACTAAACTTTATTATATAACTTGCACACGATTACAAGGATAGATCACTAAGCGAACTCTCAAAGAAGAAAGGATCAAACTAAAATTTTATTCATCTAAAGCCAAAGATCGAACTAAAATAGGTAAAAGCAAAAAGATAGTGGGATGATACGATATCGGGGCACCTCCCCCAAGCTTGGCGGAAGCCAAGGGGAGTGCCCATACCCGATACTCAATTCTCCTTTGGTGGTGAAGAATATGATGGTGGTGATGAAGCGATCCTGTCCTTAAGGATCAAGAGATTCTCCAATCGATGGATGATGCTCTGGAGATGGATGATATGCTCTTGATGCAGAACATTTTCGCAAGTAAGATACTTATTTTGCACGCGAACTGTTTCAATGATGCGAAAGGCTTCAATCTCGGTAGGGGTAAGATGAGCAAGGTAAGGCTTAAGGATATCTTCTTCTTCCTCGGCAAGCAGTGCTTGTACTGCCACCGAGGGTGGATCTACGGTAGCCTCCTTTCCCTTGTCTCTCTTGACGGCGTCTGTGGGCTCCTCCCTCTTCAGCTCGATCTTCGTCAACCAAGCATATTCTTCCATGTTGTTGGAGGAGGAGGAAGACATGATGCCTGGCTTGATAAATCTGACTGAAAATAGCAAGAAAAGAGAATAGAGGATTTCTCCGTGATACGGCGGTCAACAGGTTCGGGGAGTATATATAGATTTTTTTTATCTTGGGGAACAAGCAAGCTGTAGAAAAACGGAGTCCGAAAGGTGTCCCAGGTGGGCACAACCCACCTGGGCGTGCCAGGCAAGCCTGGTGTGCCCTGGTGTCTTGTGCCCACCAGGGTACGCTTCCTGGAAGTTTCTTCTTTTCCTATTTTTCGAAATATTCCAAAACTGACAAAAAAATATTTTTGTAATTTTTTTGGAGTCCGTTTACTTACCATATCATGTACCTCCTTATTTTCACAATTCTGGAGTGTTCCAGAAGGACTCTTTTATGTGTTCTTCCGGTGTCGAAGTTTGGATAATATTACTTTCAACATTAATGGGCGTACCTGAGATATAATGTTTTATTCGTTGCCCATTGACAACCTTCGGGTTAGTACCTTCGGCATTATTTATTTTGATGGTTCCAGACCGATAGACCTCCTCGATAACATAGGGCCTTCCCATTTTGAGAGGAATTTTCCTGCAAAGAATCCGAAACGAGAGTTGTACAAAAGAACATACTCTCCGACTTTACACTCACGCTTTTGGATTCTTTTGTCATGCCATCTTTTAACTTTTTCTTTGAATAATTTTGCATTTTCATAACCTTGGGTTCTCCACTCATCTAATAAGCTAATATAAAATAACCTCTTTTCACCAGCAAGTTTGAAATCATAGTTGAGCTCTTTAACAGCCCAATATGCTTTATGTTCTAACTCAAGAGGCAAATGACAAGCTTTTCCATGAACCATTTTATAAGGAGACATACCCATAGGATTTTTATATGCTATTCTATAAGCCCAAAGTGCATCATCTAATTTTTAGACCAATTCTTCGTGGACTTATTGACAGTCTTTTGTAAAATAAATTTTATTTCTCTATTGCTAAGTTCAACTTGACCCCTAGACTGAGGATGATAGGGTGATGCAATTCTATGGTTAACATCATACTTGGCAAGCATTTTACGGAAAGCACCATGAATAAAGTGTGAACCACCATCAGTCATTAAATATCTAGGGACTCCAAACCTTGGGAAAATAACTTCCTTAAGCATTTTAATAGAGGTGTTGTGATCAGCACTACTGGTTGGAATAGCTTCTACCCATTTAGTAACATAATCAACAGTAACCAAAAATATGTGTATACCCATTAGAGGAAGGAAAAGGTCCCATGTAATCAAATCCCCAAACATCAAATGGTTCAACAGCAAGTGAATAGTTCATAGGCATTTCTTGACGCTTACCGGTATTACCTATTCTTTGACATTCATCACAAGATAAGATGAACTTATGGGCATCCTTGAAGAGAGTAGGCCAATAAAATCCAGATTGCAATACCTTGTGAGCAGTTCTATGTCCAGCATGATGCCCTCCATAAGCTTTGGAGTGACATTTCCGTAGGATTTGTCCCTGTTCATGCTCAGGTACACAACGTCTAATAATACCATCTACTCTTTCTTTATAAAGATGTGGGTCATCCCAAAAGTAATGTCTTAAATCATAGAAGATTTTTTTTCTTTTGTTGGTATGTAAAGCTAGGTGGTAAATATTTTGCAACAATGTAATTAGCATAGTCAGCATACCAAGGAGTACGATGAGCAACATTTATTGCAGCTAACTGCTCATCAGGAAAACTATCATCAATAGGTAGTGGGTCATCAGGCACATTTTCCAGCCTAGATAAATTATCAGCTACAGGGTTCCCAGCTCCATTTCTATCAGTGATCTATAAATCAAATTCTTGTAACAAGAGAACCCATCGAATAAGTCTTGGTTTAGCATCTTTCTTTTCCGTAAGATATTTAATAGCAGCATGATCGGTGTGAACCATTACTTTGGAATCAACAATAGGTCTAAATTTATCACAAGCAAGCACCACTGCTAAGAATTCTTTTTCAGTACTAGCATAGTTTCGTTGAGCACTGTCTAGAGTTTTACTAGAATAATGAATAGCATTCAATTTCTTATCAACTCTTTGTCCTAGAACAGCACCAACAAAATAATCACTAGCATCACACATAATTTCAAAACGCAAGTTCCAATCAGGTGGTTGAACAATAGGTTCAGAAATTAAGGCTTTCTTGAGTGTTTCAAAGGCTTCTAAACAATCATCATCAAAAACAAAAAGGAATATCCTTTTGCAAAAGATTCGTAAGAGGCCTAGAAATTTTTGAAAAGTCTTTGATAAATCTCCTATAAAAACCTGCATGACCTAAGAAACTACGAATACCTTTTATGTCTTTAGGACATGGCATTTTCTCAATTGCATCAACCTTAGCTTTGCCCACTTCAATACCTCTTTCAGAAATTTTATGACCCAAGACAATGCCTTCATTAACCATAAAGTGGCACTTATCCCAATTCAAGACAAGATTTGTTTGCTCGCATCTCTGCAAAACTTGATCAAGATTGCTTAAACAATCATCAAAAGACTTCTCGTAAACAGAGAAGTCATCCATGAGAACCTCAACAATCTTTTCACAAAAGTCAGAGAATATAGCAGTCATACATCTTTGAAAGGTAGCAGGTGCATTACATAAACCAAAAGGCATACGTCTATAAGCATAGGTTCCAAAGGGGCAAGTAAAAGTGGTATTTTCTTGATCAGGTTGAGTAACAGGTATTTGTGAAAAACCAGAATATCCATCAAGGAAGCAAAAATGTGTGTGATTAGATAATCTTTCAAGCATTTGATCAATAAAAGGCAGAGGGTAATGATCTTTTCTAGTTGCTTTGTTTGATTTTCTAAAATCAATTACCATTCTATAGCATGTAACAATTCTTTGTGGAATAAGTTTATTCTTATCATTAGGAACAACAGTAATACCTCCTTTCTTAGGGACACAATGAACATGACTTACCCATCTACTATCAGCTATATGATAGATTATACCTGCTTCCAGAAGTTTTAATATTTATGTTCTTACCACTTCTTTCATCTTTGGGTTTAACCGACGTTGGTGATCAACAACGGGTTTAGCTATAGTGCAATATGCTGATGACACTCTCCTCATTGTGCCTGCTGTGGACTCCCAACTTCTAGCTCTCAAGGAAATGCTGCAAGATTTTCATGCCTCCACAGGTCTCAGAGCAAACTTCCATAAATCATGTATATTGCCTATTAATGTGGATGGGGCAAAAACTGCTAGATTAGCTGTTGTTTTTGGCTGCCAAGTTGGGACCCTCCCCTTCACCTATATTGGACTCCCTATGGGTACAACTAAGCCTAGGATTCAAGATTTATTTCCAGTGGTTGATAGAGTTGAAAGAAGGTTATCTGCTAGCTCATGCCTTCTGAACCAAGGAGCCAGATGGCAATTGCTTCAATCAGTTCTGTCTTCTTTGCCCATCTATTTTATTTGCAGCTTATGCTTGCCAGCTGGTATTATAAAGCAAATTGAAAGAATTATGAGGCAGTGCTTATGGAGAGGAAATTCTGATACTCCTAGGCAGTCACTTGCAGCTTAGCCTCTTGTTTGCGGGCCCAAAGACAAAGGTGGCATGGGGATAATAAATCTTACCATCCAGAATAGAGCCCTCCTTTCCAAGCACTTTTCCAAGTTTTATAACAAAGCTGACATCCCTTGGGTCTCTCTTATTTGGAATACCTACTATGATGGTGTTGTTCCTCATGGAACAGTTCTATGTGGTTCTTACTGGTGGAGAGATATCCTCAAACTCAATGAAGTTTTCAGACTTTACTCTAAGGTCACCATAAACATGGGGGGCTCTGTTCTTTTCTGGTTTGATGCTTGGATCTTTTTAGGATCTTCTGTTCCACTCAGGGAGAGGTTTCCTAGGCTGTTCTCTTTTGCCATTGATGATAAGGTATGTGTAAGACATGTTATTAACATATCTGATATGTTTGAGCTTTTCCATCTACCCTTGTCACCAGAAGCAATGGTTGAGATGATCACTGTCCAGGCTGGTCTCCTAGACCTAAATGCTGATGAAAGGACACTACAAAAAAATACACTTCCGTGATGATACGTGTTTGTCACAGTAGGTCGCGTTTTTTGTCATGCATGTACATCCATGACGATTTTATGACAGAATCAAGATAGTCATACCTGTGCTGTCGTAGAAGTGTTCCATGACATTACCAAAATTATCATCACGGAAGTGTCCACTTCCATGACGATAAATCGCGCGTCACAGAAGTGCTTTCGTCAAGGGTGACCGACATGTGGCATCCACCGTAACGGAACGCCGTTAAGCTATCGGGTCGGGTTTTGGATCCGATAACCCGTTAACAGCCCCGACCAATGGGAAATTTCCACGTGTAAAATTCTTATTGGCCGGACGAAACACGTGTCAGCTCGTCAGTGGGTCAGATAGGCGCCTATGATATGTCGACACGTGCCACGGCCCACCACTGGCCCATTTAGCTTACAAAGCCGGCCCGTTTGACTTGGTCAAAAGTTAACGGGCTGGCCCATGAAAAGCCTGTTAACGGTCTCTTCGCAAATAGCCCATTTTACGGCCCGTTAACTCACGGCCCGTTAGGCCCTAAAGGAAATCGGCCCAACAACGTCATGTGGGCCGTCGAATATAACACCAGCCCATTTCACTTTCGGCCCATGTATGGCCCACGACGTCTTTCGGCCCATATGAGGCCTTCGTATCTTTCGGCCCTTTACAGGCCCACGGTGACTCTAGCCCATAATGAACAGTAATTTTCTTTATACCCGTTAACGGCCCGTGATTTACATGGGCCGTTTCCAGCCCGTGTTAGCTTTCGGCCTATTGACGGCCCATACGTTCTTGGGCTCCTTTTCGGCCCTCGATTACTTCCGGCCCGTTACTGGCCTGTTCCCCTAATGGGCCAAATTCGGCCCATGGCAAGAGTCGGCCCGTTACTGGCCTGTTCCCCTAATGGGCCAAATTCGGCCCATGGCAAGAGTCGGCCCGTTACTGGCCTGTTACCCTAATGGGCCAAATTCGGCCCATGGCAAGAGTCGGCCCGTTTCTGGCCTGTTAACCCGTTGCGCCGTTTCCAGCCCGTCCTATATTCTGGCCCATTAACGACCCGTTATGCCTGTGACAGAATTAAGCCTTTGCTGTCCTACGGCCTGTTAACGGCCTGTTACCGTGCTGGGCCGATACCAATTACGCCCGATTACGGCCCATGTAGACCCATTTATCCGACGGCCCGAGGCCCACCGATTACAGGCCCATTTATCGACGGCCCGTAGGAGACCCATGGATCCTACGGCCCGTATATGGCCCATGGTAGTTGCGGCCACTAGCAAACCAGGGAAAAAGAAGACTAGGAAATAAATAAGGCCGAAACTAACGCTAGGCTATTAAGGCGATTGCACAGATTACATCCACTCGGCATCAAAGATCGCCACCAGTGCAAATATAGGGAACACCCTACACTATACAAAAATGGCTTGCTGTTTTCTTCAGCCGGTGGCTGCACGTTAAGAATAAATTTTGTATCGCACCAAAACAAATTACAACTATATAACAAAAGGAAGGTTGGCATAAAACTTAACAGTCTAGCAGATAAATGCACCACCAGAAGTTCAGAAGCTCAGTTCATTTGACCTGACTGTTACGTTTTCATGCTGTATTGTCCGATGGAGCACCATAACCCTCGCCTTCATTTCCCCTAGGCTCCTGAACAACATAGCAAATGTCTGATAGTCTGGTTTCAAAACCATGCATATCTTGACGACATTGAGCAATGTTTCTCCTTGTTTCACAAAGGGTCTCTGTTAGGGAATGGACTTGTGTCTGGAGCGCAGATACAACATTGCTTTGAGCTTGCATATCTTGATCATGAGGCAGTTTGGACGATATTGCCTTAACAACCAACCCAGTATTACGCAGGAACGTGCTTTTGGCACTGTTAGTGGACAGGTACTGACCCACTGCAGCAAGAGCTGACATTGCGGTTATAGTTGCCTCGCCACCTTCAGAAGGTGGCGGTTCCACCATTTTTTCCATAGCTCGCTGAAAAGTTGAGGTTTTACATTAGTAGTACCAGAACAGAAGATATTAAGGAGGCAGCAAAACCAAACAAAATAGCTTTGGTCTATATACAGAACTTATTCTGGTGAACCCATGTAAAATATTAGTTGTATTTTATTGCAAAGTACATAATAAAACCAGGTTCCAAACATATGACCATGTACCATCGCTAATGTATTGTCTATTTCTTCACATTGTATTGAGGGCTAAGGATAAAGAGACGAAGTTTATAATACGGTAAGCATAGTATGACATCATTCATATCACAAAACAACTGAGAACAGACAAACAGGCAATTGTAACGTTGTGTGGGCAAGTCCAGCACGGAACTAGATTACGGGTCAAGATCAAAGGAACATCACTCCTCTCTTTTAAACCTTGTAAGGTGCAATGATACGCTAAGACAATTGTGTATAAAATTGAAAAGAGTAATAGACATTGGCTGCAAACCATGCAGTTCAAGGCACAAGTCAGAGTAAGTAGTAGTTAAAAGGCATGAGGATTAAGGACTTACAACAGCGGCTTTGACTGGTGTAGTCATGCCCTTCTTCTTGCTGGTGTGACAGTCCTTGAAGATTTCCACAGCATTTGGTTCAGGTACTTTTTGGTCCTTGCGGGCTTTCCTCTGCATTTCGAACAAGTCAATATAGATCTGATAATATGGTACAGCGAAAAGAGTGAAACATCAGCTAATTACAAGAGCCTCGCAGTGTGCAATATAGCTACGAGATCCTGTCGTCTGTTGGAATTTCACTTTCGTACGGTTGGCCTTGTTCTTTGAACAGTTCACCTACAAGAAGATAGATTTGTGTGGCACATGCGTAAATAGGACTTCAACATGTGATCTGATCACATATATATAATGTACCTGATACTTCGGATCAGACCAGTGTTTAACAAGGCCCCTCCAGTCTTCATCCGATATATTTTCCACTGGAGATGTTTGGGAAAGTTCACTGTTAGCCTTGCCTTCAAAGTGAGTTTTCCTCAAGTTATACCGATACTGTCGCAGAGCAGACTTGAAAACATGGGTGCAAGCTTGTCTGGTTGCATCATCTTGGCTATCCAACTTGAACCTCATCTGTTGAAAATTATGGGAGTCTCATTATCAGCAACCTAGAAAGTATGGGACAGAGCAAGACGATATTACTAGTTTCCATACATAACCATACTTACAGATAAATGGTCGAGGAAGGTGTTGAACTGGGTTTCGTCTTTGTCATTCCTGTACTGAATCCATGTTGGGAGGATACGTACATGACACCTAACGGCAACCGCTGCCTCTGATACTAACTTGGCTGACTCTGTAGCATCACGTGGCCTTTTTAAACCTGCCTCAAAACGGATCTCCATTCTTCCTCCTCTAGATTTAGTTAACCTATCGAGCATTATCCCTGATGTTTGTTTCCTCTTGCGCCTAGGTGCTAGTCCAACAACGAACATAGGAAGTGTTAGTGTACATCAAACTGTGAGACTACATATAAAGAAGCATGCAACTGTAACTTGACTCCAGCAACTACCTTCTTGCTGTTGAAGCTCACAAGGTTCATCTGATATTGCCAACTCGTCTTGTGTCAAGAGTGCTTGGGAAGTAGTGTCAGGTGGCAAGGGAGCTTGGGAACGTGCTGCTAGCTCAGTTGACGCACGAGTAAGTCGTGCAGCTGGTAGTACTGTGGTAGGTGTTGCAAGAACTAGGGCTGTCTCTGCTTGTTTGGTGGCAGCTATTTGTTTCTGTTTGGCTTTTTTTGCAACTCGTGTAGCATGGGATGCCGTGTTTGTAGAATTTTCCGCTGGACTTTGACCTTCTATTGCACCATCAGTACCAGCAGAATCTGCAGGATTCATCCGCTTCTCATTCCCTGCCATTCTGTGTTTCTTCCTCTTTCTCTGTGCCATGTTAAGTCAAGCCGACAAGAAAAACGAATAACAATTTAGTTCTTCAGAACAAATTGATGCGTGATGCAGACGAACTGAACTTTGATGTTAGACAACCACATGATAGGAGGATGTAATATGTATGAAAAACAGGACGGAAGAGATAACCAGAACTATGATGTGTAAACTAAGAAGAAGACATTTCACCAAATTAGAAGCAATGCAATGGAAGGTAGACACCATATGAAAGATGCTACAAATATCGCTCTGCCAAGTTAACAGTGTCTCATCATAAATGGCGTTTAAACAAATGTGAAGCAGTACAAGAAATAAATCATATGCAAGATGCAAACAACATCACACTACCATGTTAGAGGTCTCTCGTCATTAGTGCCATTGCATATTCACAGCTTATGATGTGTAAACTAAGGAGAAGGCATTTCAACAAATTAGAAGCAATGAAAGCTAGACACCATATGAAAGATGCAACGAATATCACTCTACCAAGTTAAAACTGTCTCGTCATAAGTGCCATTTCAACAAATTAGTAGTACAAGCTAGAAAAGAATGTGAGATGTAACCTATATCACACTCCGAAGTCAAACGTGTCTTATGATAAGTGATTGTTGCAGGTTACACAACAGTAGTAATTTGATGTAAGAACATGGTGTGATAGACAGATATTGTATGTTCTAGAAACAGGAACACGTGTCTTATTCAAGTATAATGTGTAAAGTAAGCAGATGGAATTCAACAAAATTAGAAGCAATACAAGCTAGACATCACACATAACATGCAACCACATATAACAGTGCCAAGTTAGAGGGAGCACCGGTGATGCTGCACTAGGGGAGACGTGCTCATCATAAACACAGCTTTGTTGAGTGTCTATGCATGTGTTGTCTTGGAAATCATCTTGGGGGTGTGGAGGAGTAGAAACTGTAGAGGCCCTCCGTTCGGAAGGAGCACCTTTATCCGCTGCCTTGCTAACTTCCTTCCGCTTTATTGATTTTGAATTGTCAAGTAAAACCGACAAGAAAAAGCAATAAAATTCTCTCTTCAGAACTCATTCATGCATGATACTGACAATCACTACTTTGATGTAAGGCAAACACATGATACCAGGATGGAATATGTACGAAAAACAGGACGGCATGGCATGTTCACAACTGTTTGTGTAAACTAAGCAGAAACCATTCCAGCAAATAAGAAGCAATGCAAGCTAGACACCACATGAAAGATGCAACCAATATGACTCTGCCAAGTTAAAAGCGTCCCATCATAAATGGAATTTCAACAAATTAGAAGCAGCGCATGCTATAAATCATATGAAAGATGCAACTAATATCGCACTGCATATACTAAAGGTGTCTCGTCATGTTGATTGATGCGGGATACAAAAAACAATAGTTTTATGTAAGGACATGCTTAATAGACAGATGTACTATGTACTAAATACAGGAAGGCATGTCACATTAACAGGTATAATGTATAAGCTAAGCAGACTAGCACATGCAGTTTAACCAGATTGGAAGAATTACAATCTAGACACCATATGCAACATGCAACCACATATCACGCTGCCAAGTTAGAGCAAGCACCTGCGATGCTAGTGTAGGGGAAATGCTGTAATCAACTACAGAGCTACGTTCACTATCTTCATCTAGCATTTCTGTTTCTTGAGAATCATGTCGGGAGGCTGACGCTGCATTCTTTAAATGAGGAGTAGTCCCCTTGCCTGCCTGCCTCGTCATAAGTGATTGATGAGGGATACACAAGAACATTAGTTTGATGTAAGAACATGGTTAATACACAGATGTACTAGTATGTACCAAAAACAGAAAGGCATGTCATATTCAAAGGTATAATGTGTAAGCTAAGCAGATGCAATTTAACCAAATTGGAAGCAATACAAGCTAGACATCCGGCTGGAGTGGTGAGCATGATCATCTAGGACCTGAGAGCCTGGTGGGAGGCGGGCTGCTTCGCCACCATCGCAGCTTTTTAGTTGGCTTCCAGGTGATGCCTATCTTTGCTGGGCTTGTCACTGGCTCGGCCAGTGCCCTGACTAGCTATTTGTCTTCTGGTGCTCACGGGATGGTGGTTCATGTAAAAAAATATCTTTCCTTATCTTACCGACTTCGGCCTTTCGAATACAAGCTAGACACCATATGGAACATGCAACCACATATGACACCGCGAAGTTAAAGCAAGCACCTGGGATGGTGGTTCATTGCGAGCGAGGTCATCAACTCCAGAGCTACGTTTACCGTCTCCATCTGCTGACACTGCACCCTTTATAGCGCTGTAACGTGTCTTGCCTACCCGCACACGAAGCTGGAGCGACTTCTCTCTTTTCTTTTTGGCTTCTCTCATGGCAGCAGAGTCTGAAATACCCTTGCATAAAAACACAATAGTGAGAGTAAGGGTGAAGTGTGTGCAGAACTAGTGCACTGTAAAAGTAGCAGATAGCAGGTGGCTGAAAAATAAATGACAGGAGACATATGATAGCTCTACAACATTGCATGGCAAACAAAATTAGATTCTACTCCGTATGATTTTGTAATATATGAGCACAGGAAATGCAGGTACTCCTCCAGCACACCACCACATGTGGTCATATCTAAGATAACAGTCGACTGAAAATAAATAGGTCAGTCGATTTTTTTAATGAACCGTCCGATCTATAAGGAACGGGCAGATGGCCTTCGTCTACCTCCCGCCAGTCACTGTTGACGATCTTTCTCGAACCGCCAGCGACCACCGGCCCAGACCCCTGCCTCCGCCGCCCCGCCCTCCCATCGACCTCACACCACCGCCGTGCTTGGCAGCGCCCCCAGGCCATCCCTTTAATCCCGGCCGACCTCCAGATCGGGCGCCAGTAGCTCTAGGCCGCACACGCCCCTAAGATAAACACCAAGGCGCTGCTTCCCCGGCGTAATAGGCGTACTAGCGCCTGTTACACCGGGGAATGCTTCCGTTAATTGGGAATCAACTGGCCAGAAATTGAAATTCAGGGGGGCGACGGACCTCTAGCTAAGGTGAAATAGTATATGAGGAGAAACCTTGTGCATCGCGAGTTACTAGGAACATCTAGTATCAAGAAGAAGCGGTCAACTAGTGTCTTCTGTGGGATGAATACCGTGCAAGCAGAGACGTAAGATTTGCACGAATAAGGGAAGAGGAGTACCTTTTTCGGTTGCCGGTGTGGTCACCTCCACATGTCGCGCCGATCTTCTTCTTTTTACCGGGGAAACCGATGTTCTGGAGGGTGCAGGCTTGGACGAACCCATGGCCAAATTGTTGACTGTGTTGCCGTGGCCGTATGTCGGCGGAGGGGAAGCAGATCCGAGGCGGCGAAGGACGGCGTAGCAGGAACAGCTCCGGTGCGGTGGAGGGTGGCGAAGTTGGAGCGGCAGCGGTGAGGCGCAGGACGGCGTGGTTGAACTGGCTCGGGTACGGACGGCTCGGCCTCGGCTTCAACTACTAGCCGTGGAGGGCGTTGCGGTTGAGGTTGCGGTGGACGACGACGTCGGGGTATCGGCTCCGGCATGATGGAGGAGGGCGGCGGTTGATGGGTGGGATGGGGTGGCGGACGGAGGACGCCGGGGTTTCGCGGCTGGTGGAGAGGTAGTTTTGGCGCCCACGGAGTACGAATGGGGAATCAGACGGGTGGGGGGGAACCATGTTTCGGTCTGGGACGCGCTTGTTTTTGGCTTTTTTGAACAGAAGATGGGACGCGCTTGTTTGAAATTTGGGGAAAGTACAAACTTTGCCCCCCTCTTAAATTTCGGACCTACTGCGGGTCGGGGGTAGGATGGTAATCCCAGGTGTCCCAAATAGTGGGCGGGAGCGATTTCGGCCGCGCGCATGTGTGCTTAGGCGGCCATTGTGTATGAATGTTTTTCGGATGCGGTTGCGTGGCGTCTAGATGAAGCTACAAACCTACCCCGGTTTAGACCTTTGGACGTCGGGCCGGTAGGTTTCACGGGTCGGAGTTATTAGAAAAGTAATTTCCTTGTACTACCAAACATTGGTCTCACGCGGTTTCGGGCGAGTAGAGGCTCTTTTGGCGCTTCGTTCGAAATTTTGAAACACAAGCATTCACGTTTAGAGTACTCTTGAACTATGAGGATTGACCTAAATAGACAACGTTATATTTGACCTTGTATGTTTGAAAACCTCATTAAATTATCCGCTTCTTTTTGAAATTTTGACACTTGAAAATCCTATAACTACGATTATTTTGGAATGGAGGAGCTAAATTTGAATCTATTTTGTACACGACTACATATGCTATTATGTACAAAATCAGAGCAAAGATTGGTGCCCCCATAATTTAGGTATGGTTTACAAATGCCATGATATCAAATTCAAATAATTGAATGGACTTCATGTTGAATTCGATTTTTTTAAACCACCTTAAGTTGAATTCAAATGTATGCTAGTTCATAGGTAGCTATTTATAATGTCCATTGTGTAACTTTCGTATGTATAATGTGCTTTACACACACAACATGAACTATACTCACGTTTATATTCGATTGCTAAAGCGATGCATTGTCTGGAGTTCAAAATACTAACTATGTGGATCAATTGTGTCGAATAATAACATAGACATGCTCAAATTCGATAGAATCTAGATGTCTGATGGATCAATGACCGCTCCTTACGCGAATTGCAAATATCATGATCCCATCCTAATATTTGGATACAATTTATATCTTTAATCAATGTGTAGAGCAGTCTTTTACGTGTAGTTTCACTCTCCATCGGTGGTCTCTCACACATGCTCACACACTCTCTCCCGAGGTGTCTTTCTCGCACACATGCTCTAGATATAACCCTCCCTCCCTCTCGTAACCATTTACAACTGTTTTCACTAACCTTTATCACAAGCACTCTTCCTCTCGCAAACATACACACGCACAATCCTCATCGACCCTTTCTATATACATGGACCTGCCTACGTGTCTCATGTACGCACATTATCTTTACGCCTGTCTCTCACGCATTGTCTCACACCTCTCTTCCTAATCGACGAGTATGATTCTAGCAGAGCATTCTGTAGGATGCCCCTTAAAGTTAGGTTGGATGAATAGTAATATCAGAGATAAAGGGGTTACCTTAGTCCGAGAACCTAGGGTTACAAATCCTAGCCGGCTTTGTCAGTGGACACAGAGTCCTTCACAATTCTGCTATCTTTGTCTTGTACGACTAGTCATCCATGGGTCTTCCTAAATGCGTCACGGGCCGACCAATGTGGCGCAGGACGGAACCGAACGAAGGGCCTCACCTCGACCCACCGGACCTCACGCGGTGACACACCCTCTGCCCCCACGTCTCTGTAACACCCTGGGAATCATGCTACAGTAACTCCCTGTGATTAAGCTAATCATGTTGCTAAACAGGGCTTGATCACATTTGAATCACCTTCCTTTCAAACTCCTAGTTCAAACTTCAAATATAATTAAAGTGAAAAATAAAAGTTTTCAAAAACTCAAACAAAAATGTTCAGTGGGTGCCAAATATTACACTGGTAATTATGGTGGAGAAACACATTTTTATAAAATGCCTAAATACTTTAAATGAAATAAAACAGAAAAGGAATAACAAATAAAAAGAAAACAGAAACAGTCAGAAAAAGAAAAAAAGGAGCAGGCCCCCCCCCCACTGACCCCCGGCCCAAACCCCGAACCCCCCCCGGCCCAACTGGGCCGCCACCCGCACCCCCGCGCCCCCGGCCCAGCCCACCTCTCCCTCGCCCCTTCCCTGTTCCCCCGACCGGGTCGGAACAGGGGCGCGCTGCCGCCGCACCCCCTCGCCGGCGGTGAACCCGCGGAGGATAAGGGCGCCAGCGGCCCCCGCTCCTCGGGCCTCTCTCCCACTCACCCCGCTCACTCCCTCGGCCTCTGCGCCTCTCCCCCGGATCCGCCGCCGCTCTCCTCTACGCCCGACGCGCTCGCCGCCGTTCACCGTCGTTCACACGGCCACCGTACCCACCTCGCCGCCCCAAGGTGTCTCCAAGGACCGCCGTCGCCCGCTGCATCGTCTGGTGCATCCCGTTGGAGACCGGAGCCCTACAACGAGCACACCGAGCTCGTCTTCCCCGCACGGCCGCCGTCGATCGCCGCCCCGTTTCGCCTCCGACGAGCCTCCCCGAGCACGCTGCCGTCCCTACAGCCGCGCGGTGAGCTCCTCTACCTCCTCCCCCTCTCCGCTAGCTCGCCCGCGCTCCGTAGCTGCCCCCACGCGCGCCCGAACGCCGCGCCCGAGGCTCGCCGCCGGCGGGTCTCCGGTGACCAAATGGTCACGGGTCAAGCCCGTTACACTCCCCGCCGGTAGATGCCCCCAGCCCCTCCGCTTTCGATAGCGCCGTAGCCATGTCTCCGTCGGCACCCGTGCGCGCCGCCGCCTCCGCCGCTCGCCGGCGCCGATTCCGGCCAAGTCCGGCGAAGCCCCGGCCACCACTGGATGCGGCGCTGCGAGTTCTTTCGAATGGGCCTAGCCCCGTTCCTCCCCGAGCCCCGTAGCGCGATTCCGGCCAACTCCGGCGGGACCGCCGCGGTTTTGGTCGCCGGAGTTGCGCCGGCGCCGGCCGCCGACGTGGCTGGCCTGGCCCCACCCCAGTGTCCCTGCCAGTGGCCCCACGGGCCCCAGTTGACTGGGTTGACCCAGTCAACTGCTGACTGGGCAGGCCCAGTCACTGACATGCGGGCCCCGCCGCAAAAATTAAAAAAAAAGAAAAGAAAAAGAAAATGTTTTATAAATAAAAATAATTAGTTTAATTAATCTCTCACTGACAGGTGGGCCCAGTAGTTAATTAACTAAAAACTAATTAGTTAATCCTCTGTTAACCCACTGTCTATGACAGGTGGGTCCCCCTTGTCAGTTTGACCAGTCAACCCGGACTGTTAACCGCTGACGTCACTCCTACGTCATGCTGACGTCATATCCCTTTTTCTGTTAATTAAATAATTCCAGAAATTCAAATAAACTTTGAAAATTCATATCTTTTAAACCGTAACTCGGATGAAAATGTTTTCTATATGAAAGTTGCTCAGAACGACGAGACGAATCCGAATACGCAGTCCGTTCGTCCACCACACCTCCCTAACCTATCGAACTAGCAACTTTCCCCCTCCGGTCCGTCTGTCCGAAAACGCGAAACACCGGGAATACTTTCCCGGATGATTCCCCCCTTAACCAGTACCACCTCATACCACGTTAGGCACGCCTAGCATCGCTTCTTGACATGTCATGCATCGATATGCATCTGTTTACTTGGTATTCATTGTTTCTTCCCCCTCTTCTCTCCGGTAGACTACGAGACCGACGCTGCTGCTGCCAGTTCGACTACGGAGTTGACGACCCCTCTCTCTTTCCAGAGCAACCAGGCAAGCCCCCCCTTTGATCACCAGATATCGCCTATTCTACTCTCTATACTGCTTGCATTAGAGTAGTGTAGCATGTTACTGCTTTCTCTTATACCTATCCTGATGCATAGCCTGTCCTTGTTACTACTGTTGATACCTTAACCGCAATCCTAATACTTAGTATAGGATGCTAGTTTCATCATTGGCCCTACATTCTTGTCAGTCTGCCTTGCTATACTATCGGGCCGTGATCACCTGGGAGGTGATCACGGGTATATACTTATACATACATACATACATAGACAGTGGTGACTAAAGTCGGGTCAGCTCGAAGAGTACCCGCCGAGTGATTCACGGATTGGGGCTGAAAGGACCTTTGTCCCGACGGCCCTCTGTGTGGATCTTTGTGGCGGAGCGACAGGGCAGGTTGAGACCGCCTAGGAGAGAGGTGGGCCTGGCCCCTGTTCGGGCGTTCGCGGACACTTAACACGCTTAACGAGATCTTGGTATTTGATCTGAGTCTGGCTACGAGCCTATACGCACTAACCATCTACGTGGGAGTAGTTATGGGTATCCGACGTCGTGGTATCAGCCGAAGCACTTCAGACGTCAGCAACGGAGCGGCGCACGCCGAATTGGACTGGAACGCCACTAGGCTAGGTCTGCTTTCGGCCGCCCTCGCAACGTGCAGGTGTGCTATGGGCGATGGGCCCAGACCCCTGTGCGCTTAGGTTTAGACCGGGTGCTGGCCTCTCTGTTGTGCCTAGTGGGCTGCGACGTTGTTGATCTTCCGAGGCCGGGCATGACCCAGGAAAGTGTGTCCGGCCAATTGGGATCGAGCGTGTTGGGTTATGTGGTGCACCCCTGCAGGGAAGTTTATCTATTCGAATAGCCGTGTCCCTCGGTAAAAGGACGACCCGGAGTTGTACCTTGAGCTTATGACAACTAGAACTGGATACTGAATAAAATACACCCTTCCAAGTGCCAGATACAACCCGGTGATCGCTCTCTAACAGGGCGACGAGGAGGGGATCGCCGGGTAGGATTATGCTATGCGATGCTACTTGGAGGACTTCAATCTACTCTCTTCTACATGCTGCAAGATGGAGATGTCCAGAAGCGTAGTCTTCGACAGGACTAGCTATCCCCCTTTTATTCTGGCATTCTGCAGTTCAGTCCACTGATATGCCCCTTTACACATATACCCATGCATATGTAGTGTAGCTCCTTGCTTGCGAGTACTTTGGATGAGTACTCACGGTTGCTTTTCTCCCTCTTTTCCCCTTTCTATACCGGATTGTCGCAACCAGATGTTGGAGTTCAGGAGCCAGACGCCACCGTCGACGACGACACCTACGACACTGGAGGTGCCTACTACTACGTGCAGGCCGCTGACGACGACCAGGAGTAGTTAGGAGGTCCCAGGCAGGAGGCCTTGCCTTTTCGATCGTTGCTACTTTTGTGCTAGCCTTCTTAAGGCAAACTTGTTTAACTTATGTCTGTACTCAGATATTGTTGCTTCCGCTGACTCGTCTATGATCGAGCACTTGTATTCGAGCCCTCGAGGCCCCTGGCTTGTATTATGATGCTTGTATGACTTATTTATGTTTTAGAGTTGTGTTGTGATATCTTCCCGTGAGTCCCTGATCTTGATCGTACACATTTGCGTGCATGATTAGTGTACGGTCAAATCGGGGGCGTCACAAGTTGGTATCAGAGCCGACTGCCTGTAGGAACCCCCCTTCCACACTCCTTGGCCGAAGTCGAGTCTAGACATTGCAAAACTTTTACTAACATGGCTGTGCGGCTTACGGGCCCACGTCGCCATTGGGTGGTACTAGGATCTTTTACTCCTCGACCTTTACTCTGGGACTCTGAACTCTCTTCTACTCGGGTTAAACGAATTTACTAACTCTAACACTAGGATCCCGTGACCGCGTTCACCCCAAAGATGGATAAGCCATAGTTGTTTCTTAGAATAGTATTTTGAACAATTCACACACTGTCATTTGACTCCTTTGAAACGTCTTTGCTTTCAGATGGAACCCACGAGGCAGGTCGTTCGCCACACGATGGCCATTGGTGCCTCGGGATCACCTGCGGTGCTAGCTGAGATGATGACCTATCTGGGTTATCGCTGGCACCCTGAGTACACCGTCTACGAGGAGTACCAGGACTTTAACCAGGAGCAGTACCGTGCCATCGTCCACCTCTACTCTCGGGAGTACGACTCCACTACTGTGCTGCACACCGCACATGGTGTTGGTGTGACCATCGATATGGCTGTCCACGATGCAGCCTATGCTGCTCTGACACGTCTTCGTGGAGAGTATCGGGAGTTGGACACCTCCCCTTTCAGGCACATTGCTATCGCCTCTGATGTTGGTGCGGAGGGATACTATACTGCTGCCTACTCCACTGTCACCCGAGAGCCCTTCTACCATCAGCACCTGGTTCTGCATGCTGATGGGCTGGATCGAGCTAACCGAGCTCTTCGCCACGAGATGTACACCACCCGTCAGCACCTTTACCGTGCTCTGACGCTGCTGCACCCCTTTGTCCGGTCTGGACAGGTACCGCGTTCTGCGATCTACCCAGCCAGGACCGTGATGCCCCACGGTGTCGGTTGGCCAGAGGTGGGAGGCTACTCTCCCGCACTTGGTCCTCTTCTGCCACCTGAGCGTCGGGCTCTACACCTGAGTATCCGCGGCCCCCAGTCTGCTGACGTGGAGGACTATCCGTTGCCTCACTACCAGCTGTCGGGCTACGATTACCTCCACAGTACCTCTTGGGACTGATGTAGGCTTGATTGTAGTATTAGTTGCAGTCGCCGCGAGCCTGTGTGCCGCCTATGATGTTTTAGTCTATGTACTGAACTCTGTGTACTGAACTCTATGCATGACCCCTTTTGTAACTATGCCGACTACTATGTAGTAGCTATCGTGCTCCTTTCAATTATGCATGTTTCATCATGAATGATTCTTGTCATTGCAAATTTTCTCAATGCTGAACTACCCCTGTTATATATTAGCAGGATGGTTAGACCAGGTGGTCGTGGTCGTGGTGGCGATGCCCCACCACCACCTGAGTACATGGCTGGTATGATCCAACAGTTTGAACTGAACCGCCAATTCATGGAAAATATGATGGCTCAGTTTCCTCGCCCCAATATGAACCAACAGCCAGCTCAAGTGACTCTTCAAGATTTCATACGCCTCAACCCAACCATCTACCGCAGCTCAACTCAGCCTCTGGATGCTGATGACTGGCTCCGTGACATCACCTATGAGATGGAGTCTGCTGATGTAGCCCCTGCCAGCTATGTCAATTTTGCTTCCTTCTTCTTGAAGGGACCCGCAGCTCAATGGTGGGACAGCCACAGGCGTACTCTGCCAGCTGGAACAATCATCACATGGCCAGACTTCCAAGCTGCTTTCCGTGCCCTCTTCATTCCTCAGGGAGTCATGGACCGGAAGAAGCGTGAGTTCCGCAACCTCACCCAAGGCAACAAAACTGTCGAAGCTTATCAGCGGGAGTTTCTGGACTTGTCCCGCTATGCTGAAGAAGACATTGCAACTGATGCACGCAGACAGGAGAAGTTCCGTGATGGCCTTCAAGCTGACATCAAGCTCGCACTTCTAGTGCATGACTTTGCCGATTTCGCCACCTTGGTGAATAAGGCCATCAATGTCGAGACTGGTCTGCAGGAATACCAGAGCTCTCAGAGGCGCAACCGTGACACGGGCTCATCTTCGGGCTCGCCCTCACAGAAGCGTAAGATATGGATCCCGAACAGCATGTATCGTCCAAATGCACCTGCTCCCAGGAAATCTTATGCTGCACCGCGTCTGCCTCCTCCACCATCTAAGCAGTCAAAGCTACCAGCTCCCCCACCTGGGGCTCCTGTTCCCACTCCCGATAATGGTCTGTGCTTCAAGTGTGGTCAACCGGGTCACTTTGCCAGGAACTGCTATCAGAATCAGAATCAACTGGCCCTTCCAGCAGCTGGCCGTGGTAACAACCAGCCCCGCAACAACAATGCTAAGTCTCATGGTCGTGCTCATGCCAACCACGTTGATCTCAGCGAAGCTCAAGACCAGCCTGCTACTGTGATGGGTACACTCCTCGTAAATTCAGTACCAGCATCCGTTTTATTTGATACAGGAGCATCCCACTCATTCATTTCAGCAGAATTTGCATTCCTGCATGGCATTAATCACGAAGAGATAAACACTCCGCTAGTGGTACACACCCCTGCGGGCCAATGTCAAACCTCTATGGTTAGTCGCGATGTTACTGTTGAAATTGAAGGACTGGAATTTCTTGTCTCTCCCATCGTACTGAAGTCCTGTAGCATTGATCTCATTCTGGGAATGAATTGGTTAAAAGCGCATACTGCTTCAATCGTTTGCACCACTAAGACCGTCCATCTGCTACACCCTTCAGATGAGATAGTTACTTACCAAGCCCATCTGGTGCAAAATGCCGAGGCAAGGCTCTATGCATTGAATGCATTGAACGCTGCACCACTCGAGGGCATTGAAAACATTCCCGTCGTGCGTGAATTCCTTGACGTCTTTCCTGAAGAACTTCCAGGGATTCCCCCTGCTAGAGCTGTTGAATTCATCATCGACTTGAAACCAGGCACCACTCCTATAGCCAAGCGACCCTACAAAATGCCGCCGCATGAACTCCTTGAGCTTAAGGAGGAAATCGACAAGTCTCTTCGCAAAGGATTCATTCGCCCAAGTTGCTCTCCTTGGGGAGCACCTTCTCTCTTTGTCAAGAAGAAGGATGGGACAAACCGGTTAGTTCAAGACTACCGTCCTATAAACCAAGCTACCATTCAGAATAAATACCCTCTTCCTCGGATCAATGATCTGTATGATCAACTGGCGGGTTCGTCAGTGTTCTCTAAGCTCGACTTGAGGTTGGGCTACCACCAGATCCGTGTTCGCGAAGAGGATATCCCAAAGACCGCCTTCGTGACTCGCTATGGTTCATACGAGTACACCGTCATGTCTTTCGGTTTAACCAATGCTCCAGCCACCTTCTCTCGTCTGATGAACTACATATTCATGGATTACCTCGACAAGTTCGTCGTGGTTTATCTGGATGATATCCTGATATTTTCCAAGAACGAAGAAGAACATGCTGAACATCTTCGTCTTGTGCTGGAAAAGCTACGAGAACATCAACTATATGCCAAGTTCTCTAAATGTGAATTCTGGCTACCGGAAGTAACCTATCTGGGGCATGTCATCTCTAAGGATGGTATTGCCGTCAACCCCGAGCGAGTTCAGGCTATTCTTGATTGGACTCCTCCCAAGAACGTTAAGCAAGTCAGAAGTTTTCTCGGTCTCGCCAGCTATTGCCGTCGATTCGTCGAGAACTTCTCTAAGATCGCCAGGCCTCTGACTAACCTGTTGCATAAGGGCGTCAAGTTCCAATGGACAGACAAATGTCAGGAAAGTTTCCAGGCACTCAAAGACAAGTTGACTTCTGCTCCAGTTCTAGCTCCACCTGATACTAAGAAGGACTTCGTCATTTACTGCGACGCTTCCCGTCAAGGATTAGGCTGTGTCCTAATGCAAGACCGCAAAGTGATTGCTTATGCCTCTCGACAATTGCGCCCTCACGAAGAGAACTACCCAGTTCACGACCTCGAACTTGCTGCTGTCATTCATGCGCTGAAGCAGTGGCGACATTACCTTCTCGGTAATCGTTGCGAGATCTTCACTGACCACCAAAGTCTGAAGTATCTGTTTACTCAGCCAGATCTGAACCTCCGTCAGCAGAGATGGATGGAGCTTGTTGCAGACTTTGACTTGGGTATTTCCTATACGCCAGGCAAGGCTAATGTAATGGCTGATGCCTTGAGCCGCAAGTCTTACTGCAACCACCTCCAGGTTCATAAAGTTCAGCCCTCGCTTGTTGAAGAATTCAGGAAGCTGAACCTCCATATTGTTCCTCCGGGTGCACTCGCTCCCCCTCCTAAGGAATTTGGCAAGGTGAACCTCCACGTTGTTACCCAGGGTTCCCTCAATACCCTAGTTGCTAAACCAGATCTCGAGGACAGCATCAAAAGGCTACAGAAGTATGACTCTGAAGCCCACAAGATTAAGCGCTACCTCGCAGAAGGAAAGCCCTCATTCTTCACCATTTCTGAAGATGGCACCCTATACTTCAAGGGCCGCCTAGTGGTGCCATGTGCAGAGAAAAACCTGGATATGACACAGGAAGTTATGAAAGAAGCTCATGATACGCCTCTATGTATCCATCCTGGTAGTACAAAGATGTACCAAGATATCCGTCAGAGATTCTGGTGGACTAATATGAAGCAAGACATTGCTCGTTATGTTGCTGAGTGTGACGTTTGCCGTCGTATCAAAGCAGAACATCAAAGGCCTGCTGGAACTCTGCAACCTATCTCTATTCCTGAATGGAAATGGGACCATGTTGAGATGGACTTCGTCACTGGATTTCCCAAATCGCAGAAAGGTAATGATGCTATTCTTGTCGTCATTGACCGGCTTTCCAAAGTTGCACATTTCCTGGCAGTCAAAGAAACGATCACTGCTAGCCAGTTGGCAACGCTCTATATGTCCAGGATTGTTTCACTCCACGGTATTCCATTGGTTATCAGTTCAGACCGTGGCAGCTTATTCACTTCAAGATTCTGGGCAAGTTTCCAAGAAGCAATGGGAACTCATCTGTCATTCAGTACTGCGTTTCATCCTCAATCGCAAGGACAAGTTGAACGCGTCAATCAAGTTCTCGAAGACATGCTTCGAGCTTGCGTTATTTCCTTCGGCAAGAAATGGGAGGAATCTCTCCCGTATGCTGAGTTCTCTTATAATAATAGCTATCAAGCTAGTCTGAAGATGGCCCCCTTCGAAGTGTTATATGGACGAAAGTGCCGAACCCCTCTGAACTGGTCAGAAACTGGGGAACGTCCACTCTTCGGTCCGGATATTATCCAAGATGCCGAAGAACAAGTCCGCATTATTCGCGAGAATCTCAAGACTGCTCAGTCACGTCAGAAGAGTCAGTATGACCGTCATCATAAAGACATGGTCTATCAACCTGGCGAAAAGGCTTATCTTCGAGTCACACCTATGAAGGGTGCTCACCGCTTCGGGATCAAGGGCAAACTAGCTCCTCGCTATATTGGCCCATTCACTATTCTCGAAAGGCGTGGAAAAGTGGCATACCAACTGGAACTACCGCCGAACCTTTCTCAGGTTCACGATGTGTTCCATGTGTCACAGCTCCGCCGTTGCTTCAAGGATCCAATCCGAGCTGTGGATCACGAAGTGCTCGAATTGCAGCAAGACCTCTCCTATAAGGAGCATCCGGTCCGCATTCTCGACCAAGCTGAACGCCGCACACGTCAGAAGGCGATCAAGTTTCTCAAAGTCCAGTGGTCGCACCATTCTGAAGATGAGGCCACTTGGGAACGAGAGGATCGTCTGCGCGAAGAATACCCCGCACTGTTTCCTTCTACCTCCTAAATCTCGGGACGAGATTTCTTGTAGTGGAGGAGATTTGTAACACCCTGGGAATCATGCTATAGTAACTCCCTGTGATTAAGCTAATCATGTTGCTAAACAGGGCTTGATCACATTTGAATCACCTTCCTTTCTAACTCCTAGTTCAAACTTCAAATATAATTAAAGTGAAAAATAAAAGTTTTCAAAAACTCAAACAATAATGTTCAGTGGGTGCCAAATATTACACTGGTAATTATGGTGGAGAAAACACATTTTTATAAAATGCCTAAATGCTTTAAATGAAATAAAACAGAAAAGGGAATAAGCAAATAAAAAGAAAACAGAAACAGTCAGAGAAAAAGAAAAAAAGGAGCAGGCCTCCCCCCCCACTGACCCCGGCCCAAACCCCGAACCCCCCCCCCGGCCCAAGCTGGGCCGCCACCGCCCCGCGCCCCGGCCCAGCCCACCTCCTCCCTCGCCCCTTCCCTGTTCCCCCGACCGGGTCGGAACAGGGGCCGCTGCCGCCGCACCCCCTCGCCGGCGGTGAACCCCGCGAGAGGATAAGGGCGCCAGCGGCCCCCGCTCCCTCGGGCCTCTCTCCCACTCACCCCGCTCACTCCCTCGGCCTCTGCGCCTCTCCCCCGGATCCGCGCCGCTCTCCTCTTCCCCACGCCCGACGCGCTCGCCGCCGTTCACCGTCGTTCACACGGCCACCGTACCCACCTCGCCGCCCCAAGGTGTCTCCAAGGACCGCCGTCGCCCGCTGCATCGTCTGGTGCATCCCGTTGGAGACCGGAGCCCCTACAACAAGCACACCGAGCTCGTCTTCCCCGCACGGCCGCCGTCGATCGCCGCCCCGTTTCGCCTCCGACGAGCCTCCCCGAGCACGCTGCCGTCCCCTACAGCCGCGCGGTGAGCTCCTCTACCTCCTCCCCCTCTCCGCTAGCTCGCCCGCGCTCCGTAGCTGCCCCCCCACGCGCGCCGAATGCCGCGCCGCGAGGCTCGCCGCCGGCGGGTCTCCGGTGACCAAATGGTCACGGGGTCAAGCCCGTTACACTCCCCGGCGTTTGTAGATGCCCCCCAGCCCCTCCGCTTTTTTCGATAGCTCGCCGTAGCCATGTCTCCGTCGAGCACCCGTGCGCCCGCCGCCTCCGCCGCTCGCCGGCGCCGATTCCGGCCAAGTCCGGCGAAGCCCCGGCCACCACTGGATGCGGCGCTGCGAGTTCTTTCGAATGGGCCTAGCCCCGTTCCTCCCCGAGCCCGTAGCGCGATTCCGGCCAACTCCGGCGAGGGACCGCCGCGGTTTGGTCGCCGGAGTTGCGCCGGCGCCGGCCGCCGACGTGGCTGGCCTGGCCCCACCCCCAGTGTCCCTGCCAGTGGCCCCCACGGGCCCCAGTTGACTGGGTTGACCCAGTCAACTGCTGACTGGGCAGGCCCAGTCACTGACATGCGGGCCCCGCCGCAAAAATTAAAAAAAGAAAAGAAAAAGAAAATGTTTTATAAATAAAAATAATTAGTTTAATTAATCTCTCACTGACAGGTGGGCCCAGTAGTTAATTAACTAAAAAACTAATTAGTTTAATCCTCTGTTAACCCACTGTCTATGACAGGTGGGTCCCCCTTGTCAGTTTGACCAGTCAACCCGGACTGTTAACCGCTGACGTCACTCCTACGTCATGCTGACGTCATATCCCTTTTTCTGTTAATTAAATAATTCCAGAAATTCAAATAAACTTTGAAAATTCATATCTTTTAAACCGTAACTCGGATGAAAATGTTTTCTATATGAAAGTTGCTCAGAACGACGAGACGAATCCGAATACGCAGTCCGTTCGTCCACCACACCTCCCTAACCTATCGAACTAGCAACTTTCCCCCTCCGGTCCGTCTGTCCGAAAACGCGAAACATCGGGAATACCTCCCGGATGTTCCCCCCCTTCACCGGTACCACCTACTGTCGCGTTAGGGCACCCCTAGCACCGCTCATTGTCATGTCACGCATCGTCATGCTTATGTTTGCATTGTATTTACTGTTTCTTCCCCCTCTTCTCTCCGGTAGACTACGAGACCGACACTGCTGCTGCCCAGTTCGACTACGGAGTCGACGACCCCTCCTACTTGCCAGAGCAACCAGGCAAGCCCCCCCCCTTGATCACCAGATATCGCCTACTCTACTCTCTACTACTTGCATTAGAGTAGTGTAGCATGTTACTACTTTCGATATCCTATTCTGATGCATAGCCTATCCTTGCTAACTACTGTTGTTACCTTTACCTGCAATCCTATCTGCTTAGTCTAGGATGCTAGATTTCCATCAGTGGCCCTACATTCTTGTCCGTCTGCTGTGCTATACTATCGGGCCGTGATCACCTGGGCGGTGATCACGGGTATATACTTATATACTATATACATGACACATGTGATGACTAAAGTCGGGTCGGCTCGTAGGAGTACCCGCAAGTGGATCTTTGTGGCGGAGCGACAGGGCAGGTTGAGACCGCCTAGGTAAGAGGTGGGCCTGGCCCTGGTCGGCGTTCGCGGATACTTAACACGCTTAACGAGATCTTGGTATTTGATCTGAGTCTGGCCATTTGGTCTATACGCACTAACCATCTACGTGGGAGTAGTTATGGGTATCCCGACGTCGTGGTATCAGCCGAAGCTCTTTTGACGTCAGCGACTGAGTGGCGCGCGCCGTGTTGGACCGCTTTGACGTAACCGCCATGATCGTGTGGGTTGCTAGGTCTGCTCGCGGCCGCGTTCGCAACGTGCAGGTGTGCATAGGGCGATGGGCCCAGACCCCTGCGCGCATAGGTTTAGACCGGCGTGCTGACCTCTCTGTTGAGCCTAGGTGGGGCTGCGACGTGTTGATCTTACGAGGCCGGGCATGACCCAGAAAAGTGTGTCCGGCCAAATGGGATCGAGCGTGTTGGGTTATGTGGTGCACCCCTGCAGGGAAGTTTATCTATTCGAATAGCCGTGTCCCTCGGTAAAAGGACGACCCGGAGTTGTACCTTGACCTTATGACAACTAGAACTGGATACTGAATAAAATACACCCTTCCAAGTGCCAGATACATCCCGGTGATCGCTCTCTAACAGGGCGACGAGGAGGGGATTGCCGGGTAGGATTATGCTATGCGATGCTACTTGGAGGACTTCAATCTACTCTCTTCTTATGCTGCAAGATGGAGATGTCCAGAAGCGTAGTCTTCGACAGGACTAGCTATCCCCCTCTTATTCCGGCATTCTGCAGTTCAGTCCACTGATATGCCCCTTTACACATATACCCATGCATATGTAGTGTAGCTCCTTGCTTGCGAGTACTTTGGATGAGTACTCACGGTTGCTTTTCTCCCTCTTTTCCCCTTTCTATACCGGATTGTCGCAATCAGATGTCGGAGTTCAGGAGCCAGACGCCACCGTCGACGACGACACCTACGACACTGGAGGTGCCTACTACTACGTGCAGGCCGCTGACGACGACCAGGAGTAGTTAGGAGGTCCCAGGCAGGAGGCCTTGCCTTTTCGATCGTTGCTACTTTTGTGCTAGCCTTCTTAAGGCAAACTTGTTTAACTTATGTCTGTACTCAGATATTGTTGCTTCCGCTGACTCGTCTATGATCGAGCACTTGTATTCGAGCCCTCGAGGCCCCTGGCTTGTATTATGATGCTTGTATGACTTATTTATGTTTTAGAGTTGTGTTGTGATATCTTCCCGTGAGTCCCTGATCTTGGTCGTACACATTGCGTGCATGATTAGTGTACGATCAAATCGGGGGCGTCACAGTCTCATTATCTTCTCACACCCACACATACAACACAAACACCACACACACAGAAAATTTCTCCTGGTGCCTCTATTCCCTCCCGCCTTGCATATACAAACTCAAGGGAATGGAATCTCTTGTCGTGATGTCAAATTCGTCTCTCTCTCTAGACCACTCTCATTTCTCGTGCTATTCTCCCACGCCCCCCCTCGTCAGCCCCTCTATCCATGCCTCTCTCGAATACGTAATACACGCACATACCACTCTAGGCCCCGCCAAATGCATCAACTACACATTCACACATGGTACATCACGTACCCCATTGATCTAAAAAGCCCTCTCTTCACGTTTATTTCGCATACAACATTCCTTTTGAATTAAGTGTGGCCAAAAAATTATTTTAGAGTTTCTACACATATACAACATTACAAAGTTATATGGAGGAGTACGAACGCTAATTTGCATTGCATGGTGCCCACAATGATATTTATTCCGCACTGTGAATTTGTATATTTTTATAATATATACAAAGTTAGTCATAATAATGAGAAACGAAGAGCATCTCTCTCTCCATCGCATACCCCCCTGTACGCCCCTTTCACGTATGCACACAAAACTATCTCCAGGTCCTCTAAAAGTAAGCCCCCAGAAAATTCACGCATGTTTCATCTTTCTCTCGCGATATATGCAATGACGATCATTGTATTTGAAGCGAAAGCACGATACATACATTGGACTTCAGAATCCACTCATTACGGTCACCATTTACGTTTAGTGGTTATTATACAGTCACGGGCTCACCGTACAACTCTGTATTTGCTCATGACATGACTAGTTGACCAGTTAAACGCTCCACGTGGCACCTCTAGTGTTGCATCACATTATCTCACTACCATCGTGCCCACCTGTCGACTTGTATCTATTCTACATCTACACTCTTATAAAATACACTCTTATAAAAAACAGAGTTGGTGATGATGGTGTGCCTGCCATCCTGCAATATAGGCCGTCCGATTTATATCTGACGGATAGGAAAGAAAGTAAGGCAATTTTGCAAAAAGGTACCCACACACCTCTCCACATTTGCAAATAAGGCCTTCCCTCGTTCACCCTTTTCTCTCACAAGATAAACAAGTCATACAAATGCATCTTGATGTTACGTGCAACGCACGGGCATCTTGCTAGTAAGAATGAAAACAATTGACAAAAAAATATTTGGACGGTGGTTCGAAGTCATGACCGCGGGCACAGCGGACAAGGTGGCCTTGTATTGGTATGCTGAGCCGTCTGTTTTAACACACAGGAGTTGGTGTGGTGATTATACACACACGCACGCATGCACACGAACTGCATCCACGCAACACTCACACAAACACATGCACCCACGCACGCACTAACGCACGCAACACTCACACGTACACACGCAGCCACGCACGCAACACTCACACACACGCACGAAACACTCACACGCACGCACGCAACACTCACACGCACACATGCACACATGCATGCACACACCAGTACACCACACGACCAACACACACTCTCATGCTCAAGTGCTCAACCTACACGTGCATGCTCACACATCAGGCCCTGACAGACACATACACAACCAGGTGATTCCCGCGCACGGGTTGGAGCCTTGTCGCGCCTGCGTAAATTTGTGTTTATCTGACCTTTTGCCTATGCGAACTGACATGTGGGACCCACAAGGAACGTGGTCAATTTAACTAGTCAACATGGCGCCATGCAGACTATTTGGCCGGTCAACAGAGTGCAATCCGATGCTGAACTGTGAGCAAGTGACCGTATAATCACCGCAAAACGTATATAGTGACCGTAATCAGCTTATTCTGAAGTTCGGTGACCGTATTATGCTTTTCTCTCTGTAGGCCCTCCAAAACTACATCTCTACACGTTCTCGCATGTTACATCTAACAACTATGCAATATAGCACTACTACTACACTCTAACACAATAAATCATATGTGTTTTTAGTTTTACTAGATATCATATTGTTACTTATAATTATTCAGTTTGCATACATTAAAATTGCCTTTGAAATGTATGGCCAGTATCATCTACCGCGCGGGAAAAATCCCGCCCTTTCCTGTTTAATCGGGTTTGTATCGATGGATCGTGCGAAACAGCAAAACTATAGTACTATACAGTACTACAAGTGACAGTTCACTGGGCCGTCGTGTCGTCTACTCCTCCGTCGTAAGAGTGGAGTGCTCGCTTTCATAAATCTTCTAGTCCCTTTCGCCGACATGTGGGACATCAAGCTACCGGGTCCACGTGCCATACCGGAATACAGTGCAGAGCAGCCGGGGTGAAGCACCCCAGTCATGGCGCCGGCGTAGTAATGAGCAATGAGGCGTCAAATCACAAGCTGCACCTTTCCCGCAGTTAAGTTGGAGGGACGAAGCAACCATCATTTCACTCGTTGTTGAATCCGCTTCTGCCTCATCTTCTTCAACTTAACCACGTGTTGCTTCTGCCGTTGTTCTGCCTCATGTGGGACGCGGATCGGCTTGGTAAAGCACTGACACGTGGGACCGCATGTTAGCAAACCGCCAGGACAACGTCCTCCGAAAATAAGAAGCCTAATCCTAGACTTACAAAGGGCTACATAGCTGCTACGTATACTTTCCATCTAATCTATATATGCCCCCCTGATTTTCAGGTGGGGTGGGCCTAATCCTCTCCTTTAATCCAATCAAATAGTCCCACATCACATCAGTTCGTAACTTTACGTAAACCATTACGTGGATGTAGCATTGCTCAAATAAGAAACCTCCCCCGCCATCCGCGCGGCAAAATCACCTCCTTTTTACTAATCTTGATTCTATAATTTTTTAGATCAATATAATTGAGATTTGTATAGATAGCACACAGGAGCAAAACCAAGTGGTACGGTTAAGGGCATCCACAATGTGTAGCCAAATGTGAAAATAGCTTTTGGCATCGTGGGAACCATTGTGGACGGTGTTGCCAAAGCCAAAAAGATGGAACCGAAGCTCCCTGATTGATTGATTGAAGGAATAGAAAAATGCAACGTCTCTCCTCTTTCTCCCATGCTTGGACGCATGTAGTACAGTATAGAGCACAGAGTCTACTCCCCTGTCCCTTCTATCACAAATCACAAAGCAGTGAGGCGTCAAATCACAAAAGCACGGACGAAGCAACCATCATTTCACTCTTCGCTGACTCCGCTTCTCCATCGTCTTCTTCGAGAAACCATCTCACCGCACTAGTACTCCTAGTAGTACTAGTAAAGGACTTCCTGGATGCAAATAAGGCGGTTGTCTCGGCTTGCAGGCGGCACTTGCGAACGACTTACCGTGGTCTCCCTCAATGGTGTTCTCCGTCGAACGCACTTCGCCAAACCACCAAAAAAAGATATCGTCGACGTCACCGCAATGGGGAAGGAAGTCAAATATAGTTACTACCTCCATTTTTTTGTACACAAGGCCAGTATATCAAAATTACAATTTGCAAAGGGCCACTAACACTAATCGAGGCAAAATTGATGGGGTTAGCAACCAAGGACATTAATATCCCCTGCATGCATGCGGAAGTGAGAAGGTTGGTTTGCATGGCGCTGCATTAATCAAGCGATGAGGAGTGAGATGGTTAGCTCTTTGGTCTTTGGAGAAAAAAATACGCATTAATTGACACGTGAAACGAGGATTTGTATCGATTAAATCCCGCGAAGGAAAACCCCGCCTTTCTTTTTTAACACTAGTACTCCTAGTACGTACGTACTTATCCTGTTTGGGTCTAGGCCTTGCATTGCCAAACTTCGCCACACATTTTTGCCAAGCTTGCCTAAAGTTTTCAAAATGAGAAGGAGGTACACTTGCGCACGGCTGTCGCGGTCGCACCGCACCCTCACACGGTCGCTCCTGCACGCCGCGGTCGCACCGCACCCTCACACAGTCGCTCCTGCACGCCGCAAACCCAACCAAGGGAACGCACCCTCACTGACACGTGCTGTCGCATGTGAACAAACCAAACTCAGCCATCCTATCGCTGACACATAATTTTCGTTCATAGAGTATGTTTATCCAACCGCATGTTGGGGAGTATCCGTACGGCCCGTGCGGTGGTCTGTTGGGGAAGAAGAAGAGGTGAGGAAGAAGGAAAGAAGGGTTAGGAGACGTAGGATATTCATCCAACCGCCTGAAATGGTAGACTGACCCAAGTCAGGCGACTTGCATAACAAATATATGTTTTTACACAGCAAAAGATCCATAAAAACAACAACATAAAGAAAAACTATCACTGCTCGCGGAAAGAGACGGCCTCGTCGTCTTTGGCTGCCGGCGCGAACCAGCCGTCGCTGCCGACGTGTGTCTCCGCACCGTGGTTGTCCTCGGCCTCCAGCTACTCGTTCAAGCGGAGCGTGCGGGCGCTCTGCACGGACGAGAGCACAGCCCGGTTCAAGTCGAGGACGTCCGGTTCCGCCTGCAGGAGGGCCTCGATGGCAGCGGCATCCGCGCGCTCCGCGTCGAGTCGAGCCTCCGCCGCCCGGTTCAAGTCCAGGACGTCCGGTTCCGCCTGCAGGAGGGCGTCGATGAGAGCGGCATCCGCGCGCTCTGCGTCGAGTCGAGCCTCTGCCGCCCGGTTCAAGTCCAGGACGTCCGGTTCCGCCTGCAGGAGGGCCTCGATGGCAGCGGCATCCGCGCGCTCCGCCTCAAGTTGAGCCTCCGCCGCCCGGTTCACATCCACGACATCCGGTTCCGCCTGCAGGAGAGCCTCGATGGCAGCGGCATGCGCGCGCTCCGCGTCGAGTTGAGCCTCTGCCTCCCGGTCCTCCTTTAGTATCGCCATGTTGAACCGCTGGTCCGCCTGCACCATGGGGGACTCGGACGCCGGCACGAAGTCGACGTCCATCGTCTCATACCCATCGGGGGCCTTCTGCGCCGCGACCTCCGCCATGAACATTGGATCGGCTTCCTCCTCCTCGTAGCTTGGCTCCAGAGAACTCGGGGATTGGCCCGCCGCAAAGCGAGCTTGGGAACGGAGGTCTGTGGCGCCGACCGCCGCCGCGATTTCTGCGCGGCGCTCCGGCGTCAGCATCTTGTAGTAAGTGATCTTGCGGCGCACCATGGCTTTCCGGCGAACTAGGGGACGCTTGATGCGGGCTAGGGGATCGAAAGGTGGGGGAATGGGCTGGAGATTTGGTGTGGTTTTAGGGCAGTGGCTGGCGTAGGCCGAGCAGCGAAGGTTCTGGTGTGAATAGTGGTTCCGGTGACGACCGGTCAATCGGTTTTGACTGTACATCGCTCTTGTCGCGTTCGCGTTGCAGCCCGGCACGCTGGACCCTCCACGTCGCTCACCGAATGGAACGCGCTTCGTCTTGCGTTTTCGCTCGCTTGTGGGACCGCAGTTGAGAGCAAACCGACGTCCCTCCCCCTCCCCCGCCCGCGTCATTTATTATACCACCACTCCCTCCGTTTTATGCGGAGTAAATAAAAACAGAGGGAGTATACTACGGATGAGGATCCCCTGACGTGGCCGAACCCATTGAGTAACTGACATGCGGGGCCTAGCAAGCATGGGGTCCGCCAGTAAGTGACCGAAAGGGAGGGTAAGGCAGGGATACCTACGTCAGAGGATCCACTTCCACTATACTACTTTGACCAAATGTTAGAGTAATAATATATGACATGCAACTTACACAAATGTTAGAGTAATAATATATGACATGCAACTTACACAAAGCATACAGGGTCTAATGCGTTTTTCGAGGCTAACTTTGACCAAATGTTAGAGTAATAATATATGACATGCAACTTACACAAAGCATACGGTCAAATTCGTATGTGAAAGGAGTTTCCAATGATATAATTTTCACATTATACATCTCATGTACTATTAATCTTGTCAATAGTCAAATTGGAAACCATCTCGAGTACAAATCTAGGAGTACGTACGAATCTAACAATATTGATTGGGCGTTGTTGAATGTTGATACCTTTTTGATCAAAGTAGAGATACTTTGACTACACATAAAACTTATATGTAAACTAGAAAGGATAGGGGGAGTATATTGTACGTTCAAAAACGAAACGAACATTGAATACCCTTTATATATGATTTGCGGATGCTATGATCACCGGTTCAAAATTTTGAATCCGCCTTAGGTATCACGTGCCCCCACTCGTTCCCTCTCGATTTCATCTCGGGGTCCGGAGATCTATTGAAAGAGGACTAGGGTGGGTACATGCGAATGATACTCGGCGGAATGTTCAAATGAGGCATGCGGGAGGATGGACTCGACTGGAGGGCGACATGATCGATGGAGAAGAGGGTTGGAGAGGAATGAGAAATAAGCAAACGCCACATGATTATACTTGAACGGCTCAAATAAACAATAAGTTGTCTCGCTTGGCCTACATAGTGAAAGGCCTAATGCGCAACGCGGAGCACTGACGCTCGAATATGGCCGGGAAAACAGGGAAACCGACATGTGGGGCACACCCGTCGGGACGACGTAGCGCAGACTAGTCCAATGGAGGAGCTGGCCCACGACCTCCTCGCCACCGACAACCGTTCATGTGGGTCGTTGGGGCCAACAACGGGGCGCAGCTCCAGCACCGCCTCTGGACACGGCGACCGCGGTGAGCGACACGCTCATATCGTCGCTAGACACGGTCGGTTTCAGTGTGCCGAGGGTGGCGTTAGTGCTGTGGCACGACCAACGGTATGTTTGGTTTGTGCCCAAGGTTGCCCCATCAAAGCATTGGGTAGCCAAAATTTTGGTTGAGGTATTGGTTGCCCATGATTTGGCCGACATTGGCAAGAAAAATGAACTAGAGTTGGCTAGAGTTCATTGGCATGCCAAAGAAATGGCAACCATCCAAACAAAGACCAATCTTTGGGTCATGACCAAAATTTTGGTTGAGGTATTGGTTGCCCATGATTTGGCCGACATTGGCAAGAAAAATGAACTAGAGTTGGCTAGAGTTCATTGGCATGCCAAAAAATGGCAACCATCCAAACAAAGACCAATCTTTGGGTCATGACCAAAATTTTGGTAAGGTGCACTTTGGCCACAATCCAAACACACCCCAACACCCGGCTCGTCGAGGATGCACGGGGCGCCGCGACGCGTCCGCGGAGTGGTGTAGCGCGGCCAACTGCATCCTCTGGACCTGAGACCATGCCGGGTCGTCTTGCTTTTTCAATGACATGCGGGGATCGCATGTGAGCAAAGGGCATCTCCAACGTTGCCACGACCGCAGCTGACTACCCTGGCACACCAAAACCCTCGTCCCTCGCGCCGTCGCGCGGTGCGTTCCCAGCCGGCGCCAGCTGCCCGCATTCATGCCGTCCGTTCGTATGTCGTCGTTAAGAGGCTCGGTGCCCGAGGAACCAACTCCGGCGACTTAATGACGCACCCGGACGCTTGGCCTCACCGGAATGCGCTACTTAAAGCGGCAACGCCCAGCTAACCTCCACACAATAGCGCATCGTCCTCCTACCTGGCACCACATCCGCCATGACCGCAAGTGCGAACGCTCTGCGGGAGAGCTTGTCTTCGGGGATGAAGCTCGAGGTCGCCGCCCTCGCTCAAGTCGCCTCTCGCGATGCAATAGCGGCGTAGCCGGACGCGGACGCGACCGCACAAGCGGTGGCCACGCTGGCGGCCGACGACGGGAGCACCGTCAACCACGCGTCCTACTTGCCGCCGTCCAACGTCCGGCACCGCCGAGGTCGGGGACTCCGCCGAGGATGAGTAGGGCATGGGAGGCGGCAGGGCATGGTGTGCCAACTGGCCGGTCCGTATCCCGTGTTCTACTCTTCCTCGCCGGAGACCGCACCTTCACTTCACGGGTCTTCTTTTATTTTTCTGTCCTATAAAAGTTCAAAATGTATTGAAAATCTGTCGTGTTTGCATTAATCTCGGCCAGTGTATACGAACTTTCACAATAATATACATGGTGGTGGGCCCCTCCCTCCCCCCAATCTACAATCAACAGCTCACACGTTTCACATTACGTTAATTACGTAACTGGGATTACGTAGGTGTAGCATTACTCATCCTAAAAAACCCAACTAAGCCAACCTCCCAGCATATCGCGCGGGAAAAGACCCGGCCGCGCCGTTTTAGTCGGGATTACCGGATTACTAGTAGTAGTATCGATGGATCGCGCGAAGCAACAATTTTTTTTTTAGGGGGCGAAGCACCTAGTTTAAAAGGACAAAAGGCGGTACACTCACAGCACTCCTGTCGCAGTCGCATTGCACCCCACACACGTTCGGTCCTGCACACGGCTCACGCAAACGGAACGCGCTTCGGCTTGCCTCTTCACTGACACGTGGGACTGCACTTGGAGAAACCGACCATGCGCCAAACTCCCCCCGCCCACCGCGCGAAAATCCTCCCCCCCCCACACCCAAAAATTCCCTCCAAATCCGATTCAACCGCCCTTCAGCCAACTAGCCAATAATATTCCCCAAACCCCCTCCCCCTGTCCCCCTCCACTCCATTCGCTCCGCCAAAGCCGCCCTCCCCGCCGCGCCGATACGTCGGCGCCGCGGTTCGGCGATCCTCTCGCTCCCACAGTACGCTCTCGTAGACTGCCGTCCTCTAGCCGCGCCGCCACCTCTGGCTACGTTCTTGTGGAGGCGCACGGCGGTCAGCGCCGCCACCGCTGGCGACGTTCGTGTGGAGACGCACGGCGGTCAGCTTCTCCCACGGTACGCGCATTCTAGACTGAGGCCCCGTTCATGTCGGTGTAGCGCTGAATGTTAGCTGATAGACGCTGTTAATCTCACTGTTTGCCGAAGTAGTTTACTGTCAATATGCTCTGCTTAAGAAGCTTCCTTGCCCTGTTCTGCACTCAATCTGCTTAGCTGAGATGGCATGCCAAGGCCGATTAGTTGCTAAAATATCCTGCCATATATTTATTGTGACGTAGATTGCCATGGTCTAGTAGCCAATCTGTTAGGTGAAATAGCTCTACACCGTTTTATACTCGATCTTTGTTGCTGCGATGGCCTTCGATAGTTCGATGGCTGTGTGCTCGGCCTCATTGACTGCTGAAACAGCCTGCCATAATTTGGCACTCAAATCTGTTTGCTGAATTAGCTTTACATATATTTCGTTACTTAGATCTGCTCGTCCAAATATCTTGCCATAGCTTTAGACATCGACCTAGGTATTTTTTTCTGGACTTCATAAAAAAGCATATATGTTTTTCCTGTAATATCTAGTAGAAGAACTAATTTGTATGTCTAACAGATGGACAGGACTTGGATAAGTTCTGCTCGAAGATTCTCCGCTGCATATGTCGAGGGGGTTGAAAACTTCATAAACTTTATCAGAGCTGAGTACGGTGGTCCGAAATCAGATGTGCTCTGCCCGTGTAGCAGTTGTATGAATTCAGTAACAAGACCCCAGTCAACTGTGCAAAATCATCTACACTTGTATGGGATGTCGGTCACATATACTAGGTGGGTTCATCATGGTGAAGCTGTGAACGTCAATGTTATTGACTACGTGGAAGCAGCAGATCACCATCCTGATTTGCCTGATGCTCAGGTGGAAGAGGAGGAGGAGGTGGTGGTGGCGGAGCTAGTGAGTTTGACCAACATTGAAATAATGCTACGAAATGCTCGTGCATTCGGTGAACTTTCACCTGCAGAAGAAAAACGGTGGGCCCGCATGTTGGAACAATGCAACGTTGCTGTCACCCCAGGAAATAAGCTGTCAGTATTCTCGGCTATGGTCACCTTTCTTCAGGTGAAGACATCTGAGCAGATGACCAACAAATCATTCGATGCGATGTTGGCTGCTTTCCGCGAATCTTTCCCAGATGCGTCTGAGCTGCCACACACCTACAGTAAATGAAGAATTTCCTTCGTGCAGTTGGAATTGGATATGATATGATCCATGTTTGTAAGAATAATTGTGTTCTGTTCCGGAAGGATTATGGCAACTTAAGTGAATGCCCGAAATGCAAATCATCAAGATGGAAAGATGGCGATGCTGTGAAGAGGATTCCTCATAATGTTCTGAGACATTTTCCAATTATACCAAGATTGCAGAGGTTGTTTCATGATGCTGAAACAAGAGAGGATGTACTGTGGCATTCTAGGAACCAGGAGTACAGAGATCAGAATGTAATGAGCCATCCATCTCATGGTAGTGAGTGGAAAAGCTTCAATGATAAACACAAAGAGTTTGCTGCTGACCCGAGACACATTAGACTTGGCTTAGCTTCAGATGGATTTAACCCATTTGGCCACCAGAGCGCCACATATAGCATGTGGCCAGTGCTTGTTATCCCTTACAACATGCCTCCAAATGTCTGCACCAAAGAATCAAACTACATGATGGCCTTGCTCATCCCAGGTCCAAAAAGTCCTGGAAAGGATTTTGATTTGTTCATGGAGCCTCTTGTGGAGGAACTTCAACAGCTATGGAAGGGTGTTCTCACTCGAGACCTATATAGCAGCCCACCAGCTGATTTCTTTCTGCGTGCTGTTATAATTTGGTGCATCCATGATTATCCGGCTTTGGGCACTATGTCAGGGCGAACGACACATGGTTACAATGCATGTGTTCGCTGTGACAGGAATCCGCTGTCATACGCAATACTTAGCAAGATCTGTTACATTGGACACCGCCGTTTCCTTGCCAAGGACAAGCCGCATCCTAGAAAATACCGAAGACATGTGTTCAATGCAAAGCATGAAAACCGTGATGCGCCAAAGAGGCTCACCGCCGATGAGTTGCAAGTGGAATTAGAGAAGGTCAGGCATATTACACCAGGAAACCATCCTGGTAATGGTAGCGGGAAAAGGAAGCGTGGCAGGGTAGAAGAGAGATTATTGTTTACCCGCAGGTCCACTTTGTGGGACTTGGAGTATTGGAAAGATTTGGATCTGCGGCATAATCTTGATGTGATGCACATCGAGAAAAATATATGTGACAGCATTATCGGCACACTTCTTAATATTGAAGGCAAGACGAAAGATACCTTAAAATCTAGGATTGATTTGACACACCTGGGTATCAGAAAGGATTTGCAGGTGCAAGATGAAGGTAAACCACGGGATATGGCACCAGCTGTGTACGTCTTGGACAAGGTAAAAAGAAAAGAATTCTGCGAGGTCCTGTCACGTGTGAGATTCCCACATGGATTTGCTTCCAACCCTGAAAGGAGAGTCAGTGCAGATGGAAACAAGGTACAAGGGTTGAAAACTCATGACTGCCACGTCCTACTTCAAAGGGTTTTACCTGTTATCCTTAGAGGATTGGGCCGCCCTGACTTATACAGAGCAGTTGCAGAGTTGGGACAATTCTTCAGGGAACTCTGCAGTAGGAATATCAGGATAGATGCTTTGGAGCGTCTTAGAGACAAGATACCAACTATCCTATGCGACCTTGAGAAGATATATCCTCCAGCCTTCTTTGATGTGATGGTGCATTTGGCTGTTCATCTACCTGATGAGGCACTACTTAGAGGTCCAGTACAGTATGGCTGGATGTACCCTATTGAAAGGCGGCTAGGCACTTTCAAGGGCTATGTTAGGAACAGAGCTAGACCCGAGGGTTCCATTGCAGAGGCCTACATTGCTACAGAAGCGTTGACATTCTGCTCAAAATACATTGAAACAGCTGATCAGCTTAGCAAAGAGGTGGGTGAAGACAATCCCGGGCTCAATGTTTTCGATTATTCTGTTCGAGTTACAGGGAAGAGTCGACAAGAGGACAAACCTAAAGATTTGGACAAAATGGTTTGGTATGTGTTGAATAACTGTCCTGAGATACTACCTTATATCAAGTAAGTGCAGTACTGCAGCTTATACATCGTAATCTACTAAACTTGCAGCACATTCTTATATATTTAGATGTTTGACGCGATCACTATGTTGTGCAGCATCTACAAAGAGGAGTTACTGCCGCAAAATCCAAGAAACATTGACAAACTGGTTATGGCAGGATTTGCGAAATGGTTCAAGAACCATGTAAGCTTTTGAAGTGCACTGTCAGTTTTTTTAATATATTGAGTACATAAGATGATCAGCTTGTCTATTTTCTAACCATAGGTTAAGAAGATGCGGGAGGATGGGCAGGCAGTTGATGATGCCCTTTACTCACTAGCAATGGGTCCTGATACTCGGGTAAGACATTATGAATCTTGCGTTGTTGGAGATGTGCGCTACAACACCCTTGCACGAGACGAAGGCAGGAAGACACAAAACAGTGCCATCATGAGCACGGATACGTATGACAAAGAGACAACTGAAATGTATGCTAACATAACAGACATTGTTCAGTTGCAGTATATCTCCAGTTTCGAGGATCATTGGTGTGTGGTTCTGTTGTGCTGTCGTTGGTATAACCTGTTTTCCAGGATCGCAAAACCCAGAGCTGATGATTATTTCAAATCCATCAATGTCAAGGCGGCGTACCAGACCAACGAGCCTTTTATTTTGGCAAATCAAGCAACACAGATATTTTCTTGGAAGACACATTTGCACGTAGCGATGACTGGAGAGTATTGCAAAGGTTTGAGCAGAGGAATTCGTTTAATGAAGTTGCACAACAAGATGATGCTTACACTGCTCCTGATGTACAAGATAACACAGATGTTCCTAATATCTTTGAGAACCATCACGTCAATGACGCCGGCGAAAAGATTGCCTGTCGTGCTGTGGACATACAAGAGTTGATCAAGAAGAAGCCAACGTTCGAGGACGTTGAGGACGAAGAAGAAGATGACACCGTGGGGAATTACGATTCAGACTGATACACATGGCGAAGATGTTGACGCTGCTGCTGCGGATGATGATTACATTGCTTTTGTCGTATTTGCCTGTCAGAAGACGTTTTTTATCTACTATGTGAAATTGTGTTTGCTATGACAACTGAAACCTGATGAACATGTTGTTTAGTATTTTGCTGTGAGAACATCACTTGTTATGTATGCTGATTTGTGTTTGGTGATTGTATGACAACTAAAACATGATGACATTGTTGTTTAGTTGTACTCATATTTGGCTGTGAAACTTGAATTTGATGACATAGTTTGCTGTTGGACTGCAATTTGCTCGACGTCTTCGAATGAGAACAAAGCTGACCCGACAGGGCCTCTGCTATTTATTTATTTATATGAGCAAAAGGGGATACCCCCTGATTTCCGTTAATAGAAATCATTAGATGTTCACAACACTACGCCCAGCCTGCTACACAGGTTTCATTCATTACTAGTTTCAGCAAAGTGCTCATGTCGTAGCCACTGAATACATCACGAGTGCTACATACACTGCAAATAAAGAGACAATCATCCTACAGAGCACATCGATTTTGCCCATTATCTTCACAAGCTCTTTCATCTCCTCATTGCTGTCAAGGCCGTTCAGCAGCTGTTGCTTGGCCATGATCAGAGGAACTGCATCTTTAACCTTCTGCTCTGCATCTTCCTCTTCTGCCGTTCCTTCAGTTACTTGTCCAACACCCCAACCTGCTGGTATTGGGATTCCTCGGCTAACCAAATAATCAGCGTAGTTGCATTCCCCCACATCAGCAACTTCCCAGAAATACAAATCACACGAATCTTCCCTTTTCTGCACGAATCAAATTGGAAGATCATCAACCAAACTATTAAAAAAATCAGCAACTGAAAGCAGCAGAACAACACTTAAACATATTATTACCCCATGATTCAGGCATTTGTAGAAGACTCGGCCAGGGTTGCGGATTGTGGTTGAGACGCGACGGATGACTCTGCGTGATTTGCAGCAGTGGCACCACACCAACGGCAGCGGGTTGCGATGAGCAATCGGCTGCGGTGCGCGTGCCGGCGGGGGTGTGATGAGACCCACAGGCGATGGTACGGGTGGCGACTTGGCGCATATCTGGTTGTTGCCTGCTGAAGAGCAGGTGGACGAGCAGCCAGCGGACATGGTTGCTGCGGCCAGAGCTTCTGATGCTAGGCAGAGTAAGTAGAGAAGAGGAGAAGCGAACGTTGGATATGTCAGTTTCATTACTTGCAGAGTAGCATAGCACCATATATAGTCATAGTCTAGGTTTGGATTCGAACCAGCTACAGGAGGGACCTCCTTGTTTTGCGAAAAAATTATTTCTCCACCTGACAGCTGGGACCCACCGGCTGTATCTTCGCACGGAAGGAAGTGCCTCCTTGTTTTGCGAAAAAAATTATTCATCCCGTTGACAGCTGGGACCCGTCAGATTTGGTGACTGACTTGTGGGCCTACTAAGCGGACGTGTACGCACGGCTTTGTCAACTTAATCAACAAATGATTCTAGCAGCTGGACCGTTGGATGTTAATCCAACAGTCGTGCTCCTTCTTCAACCTCTGTTCTTGCTCCTGTCTCCCGTGGGCGGCACCGCGGCTGTGCTGCCGCGCACCCGAACCAGTGAAGTTTCCCACTCCTCTCCATCTGCGACTCCACTGCCCCGTCTTCCCCATCTCCGGGTCGTTCCAGTCTGGGTGCGCTCGGCACGGTGTGGTCAACGTGGTCAACAACCGAGAGTCATCGGAAGATGACTGTACGTGAGAGGCTGACAGTGGGGACGCACCACGCCCATGGACGCATGCATGCAACGGAACGCGGCGAGGTCAACGTGGTCAAGGAACGACTTCCATCGGAAGTATACTGTACGTGGAGAGTCTCAGCTGGGTCCACGGCCGCAGCAAGTAAGTGCCTCCTTATTACGCGGAAAATAATGATTCCTCCAACTGACAGCAGGGACCCACTGGACGGGCCACCGTATTTTGCGAAAAAAATGTTTGCCCCCTGACTGCTGGGACCCACCTGACGGGCCACCATATTTGCGAAAAAAACGTTCCCCCCGCTGTCAGCTCAGACCCACCGGAAGTGCCTCCTTATTACGCACAAAAAAATGAATACTCCCCCGGCTAGCTGGGACCCACCTTGGTGGGAGGCTGACTTGTGGGCCTACTAAGTTGACGGGGACGAAGGGCTTTGTCAACTTAGTCAATATGAACGATTCTAGCTCCAGTGACCGTACGATGTCCATCCAACGGCCGTAGTGCTTCTTCAACCTCTGGTCTTCTTGCTCCAGCCGCCCAAAGCAGCGCCGGTCGTGCCGCATGCTCCTGCCTCCCGTGGCCGGCTGTGCTGCCGCGGAGGCCTCATCGCCCCCTACTATTCCCACCGCTGGCCAGGCCCTGCGGCGACGGCAGCCTCACACCGCAGCCGAACCAGTGAACCCTCGTACTCCTCTCCGCGCGGGCTTCCACTGCCGCGTCTTCCCCGGCTCCGCGTCGTCCCCTTCCTAGGCCTCGCCGTCGTCCACCGCCGTGGTGCTCTCCGCGCGGCGTGGTCAACATGGTCAAGGAACGACTTCCATCGGAAGAGTACTGTACGTGGAGAGGCTGACAGCTGGGTCCACGGCCACAGCCCAGTTTTTTTGTGATTTGCCAAGTAAGTCGCTTTGTCAGGCCTGTTGGGCTGCAAATCTTTCAAGACGAGGAGAGCTTTCATTCGGCTGGCCGAGAAAATGGCCCATCAGTAATGAGAAATGGGTTGTACATTTTTAAAACACATCAAACCGGCAATTAGTTTCAAATATCTTTTTTTCATTTCGAGATTTTAAATTACATTAATTTTTATGCGTGGAGAATTTGTTGGATTTTATATTGATATACATTTATTTTTAAAATCAGTTTGAATGTGAGTCGAAATTTCGGGATTAAAAACAGTTCGGACCGCACCGAAATATGCAAAATTTCGTATAATTTTTTAACCGTGGCCACAATATGGGCTGTAATGCTAACAAAAAGAATATGGGCTCCAAAAAAACCTTAATAATTAGCAAATGGGCTGTAAATTATTAGAAATAATGGCAGATGGGCTGTATGCTGTTTTCCACAGATTTGAGGCTTTCCTAAAAAAAGGTTGACGCACAAGCAGTGACTGTTGGATGGCCATCCAACGGCCGTCGTGCTTCTTCAATCTCTGCTCTTCCTGCTCCAGCCGCTCAAACAAGCGCCGGCGGGACTGCCTGCTCCCTCCTCCCCGCGGCCGGCTCTGCTGCCGCGCAGGCCTCACCGCCCCACCGTACTCCCATCGCTGGCCTAGCCATCCCTCTACTCACCCACACCTGCTGTTATTCTCCGGCGACGGCAGACGAACCAGTAAACCCTCGTACAGTCGTACTCCCCTCCGCGTGGGAAACAACTGCCGAGTCTTCCCTGCCTCCGTGTCGTTCCCTTCCTAGGCCTCGCCGTCGTCCACCGCCCTGGTGCTCTCGGCGCGGCCTGGTCAACGTGGTCAACGACCGACATGCATCTGAAGTGGACTGTACGTGGAGAGGCCGACAGCTGGGTCCACGGCCGCACGCAAGGAAATGCCTCCTTATTACGCGCAAAATAATGATTCCTCCACCTGACATCAGGGACCCACCGAAAGGGCCTCTGTATTTCGTGAAAAAAACTTACCGCCGCTGACAGCTCGGACGCACCAGCTATATCTTCGCACGCAAGGAAGTGCCTCCTTATTACGGACAAAAAAATGAATACTCCCCCTGCTAGCTGGGACCCACCATGGTGGGAGGCTGACTTGTGGGCCTACTAAGTTGACTGGGACGGGGGCCTTTGTCAACTTTAGTCAATATGAACGATTCTAGCTCCAGTGACTGTACGATGTCCATCCAACGGCCGTAGTGCTTCTTCAACCTCTGGTCTTCTTGCTCCAGCCGCCCAAAGCAGCGCCGGTCGTGCCGCATGCTCCTGCCTCCCGTGGCCGGCTGTGCTGCCGCGGAGGCCTCACCGCCCCCTACAATTCCCCCCGCTGGCCAGGCCCTGCGGCGACGGCAGCCTCACACCGCAGCCGAACCTGTGAACCCTGGAACTCCACTCCGCGCGGGCTTCCACTACCGCGTCTTCCCCAGCTCCCCGTCGTCCCCTCCTAGGCCTCGCCATCGTCCACCGCCCTGGTGCTCTCAGCGCGGCGTGGTCAATGTGGTCAAGGAACGACTTCCATCGGACGTGGACTGTATGTGGAGAGGCTGACAGCTGGGTCCACGGCCGCAGCAAGGAAGTGCCTCCTTATTACGCGGAAAATAATTATTCCTCCACCTGACAGCTGGGACCCACCGGACGGGCCACTGTATTTCGCGAAAAAAATGTTTCCCCCTGACTGCTGGGACCCACCAGCTACATCTTCGCACGCAAGGAAGTGCGTTCGGGCAAAAAAAACGATTCGCCCCTCTGACTGCTGGGACCCACCAGCTACATCTTCGCAGGCAAGGAAGTGCCTGACAGTCGGGACCCACCTGGTCGAAGCGTACGTAGCATTGTCATTCTGGTCGCGAACATGTACGTACATATATACTGGTGGATGTAGAGGCGCGCACGTGTCGTAGTAGAGGCGCGTACGTGTCGTAGTAGAGGCGCGCATGTAGCATGTACACGTACGTACAGCGGCCAGGGTGCAAGAAAGAAAATATGGCCACGTATGTGTACATACGGGCGGGGTCTCGAACGCCTACTCGCGCATATGTACGGCCAGGGCTCGTGTACATGGCTGGGTCGGAACGGAGAAACAGCGTCGTCGTCGTGTTCATGGGGAGGCAACGGAATGCGTCGTGTTCATGGGAAGGCAACGGAATGCGTCGTGTTCATGGGGAGGGGTGTGGCGTACCACAAAACGGAGGAAACGGACCTCCTACGGTCAAAACGGGGGCCCTGTTGATCGGGAGGAGTGTGGCGTACCAAAAACGGACCTCCTACGGTCGAAACAGGGGTCCTGTTGATCGGGAGGGGTGTGGCGTACCGCAAAACGGAGGAAACCGACCTCCTACGGTCGAAATGGGGGTCCTGTTGATCGGGAGGGGTGTGGCATACCACAAAACGGAGGAAACAGACATCCTACGGTAGAAAAGGTGGTCCTGTTGATCGGGAGGGGTGTGGCGTACCGCAAAACGGACGAAACGGACCTCCTATGGTCGAAACGGGGGTCCTGTTCATCGGGAGGGGTGTGGCGTGCCGCAAAACGGGACTCCACGGGATACTGTTCATCTCCACCGTCGACCTCCTCCAGCCTCCACGGGCTACCGTCGACCTCCTCCAGCCTCCATGGGCTCCTGTTCATCCAGCCTCCATGGGCTCCTGTTCATCCAGCCTCCACCGCGCGGTACTCCACCGGCTACTGTTCAACCTCCCCTCCACGGGCACCCCTCCACCGTCTACTGTTCATCCAGCCCTCCACACCACGGGGTCTTGTTCAACCACCCCTCCACGGGCACCTCTCCACCGTCTACTGTTCATCCAGCCCTCCACACCACGGGGTCCTGTTCAACCACCCCTCCATGGGCACCCCTCCACCGTCTACTGTTCATCCAGCCCTCCACCACACCACGGGTCCTGTTCATCCAGAGGCAATGCCACCGCTCACTGTTCATCCAACCCCCCCCCCCCCCGCAACGCTCACTGTTCATCCCAGAGGCAGCATCGATCGGCTTCAGTTAGCAGCAGTAGCGAAGGAATCGCTCGATCGGGTTCAGTTAACAACCATCGATTGATCGCTCTGGTTCAGCAACGCGTAGCCTGCAGTGCAATCGCTCGGGTTCAGTTAGAGCCCAACGCCTCGCTCGGGTTCAGCTAGAGCCAACGCCTCGCACACACGCGCGTACGTGTACGAGAGAAATGCGCATCGCTCGAAACCCGACCTCCCACCGTAACCGGGAACTCCCCGAAATTTTCCTCGCCCTCGCTTCTACCACGGTTTTTTCCATCATGGAAGGCCCAAAGAATGTCATGCAACTGCGTCTCCGGCCCGCCCAGGACGAAAAGCCCATTTTCTGTCATGATTTTTTGTCATAGAAGTAGGATCCCACCACATCTATGATGATACCGGGTTTTGTCACAATTATCGTCATAGAAGTGTCATATGTATGACAGATTTTTTTTTCGTTCGGCCCAAAATTTTACGGATGTGTCTTTTTTTTGTAGTGGGATCAATGATTCTTGGTCCTGGACATCTGGCAAAGGAACTTTTTCTGCCAAGAATTATTATACAGTGATGCATTCTCACCTACCCACTGATACACCAGCCAAATGGATTTGGGAAAGTAGGGCGAGCATGAAGATAAAGGTTTTTGCGTGGCTAATGCTCAATGATAGACTCAATACCATAGATTTACTGGTCAGGAGGCACTGGCGATCGCCTCAGGAGGACAACACTTGCCCCTTATGCTATGCCCATGCTAATGAGGACAGAGACCACCTTTTCTTCACATGTCAATTCAGCACAAGAGTCTGGAACTACTTGCACATTCAGTGGTTAGCTGGTTTATCCCCAACTCAGTGTTTAATTGCTGCAAGGATGAGTTTTGGACAACCTTTCTTCAAAGAGGTAGTTTATCTCGCAACATGGAATGTATGGCTGCTCAGGAATGGCAGAATCTTCAGACACGAAAGGCCCACATTTGCAGCATGGAGGAGAAACTTCATCCATGATGTTACTCTGTTGTCCCACAGATTCAAGTCTAGAATAAAACCTTTGTTGCTGCACTGGATCAATTCTTTGCCCTACTCGGCTCCATGTATTTATGTATATTTACCTGTAAATATGTACATAGGTAAAGAGGTAAGTAGTCCCCCCTAGTTCATTTTCCAGAACCTTCTGTGTTTTGGTGGTTGAGCTTTAATAAAATACTGTGGGGCTGTTGCCTCACAGTTTCCAGTCAAAAAACAACAACGGTTTTAGCTTCGGGTTCCATATTAATTTTGTGCTGACATAGAGTGGGACAAATGCCCTTTAAATCATCAAGAGTATATCCAATAGCAGCTCGGTGCTTAAATATAACTTTCAATCATCTTTATTCTTCATGTTCTGAAAGGTTAGCACTAATAATAACAAGATATATCTTCTTTTCATCAAGATAAGAATATTTCAAAGTGTCTGGCAATTTTTTTAATTTAAACACCGGATCACCTTAAGGTGGAGGAGGACCTCCTAGAGTTTCAATAGGCAAATTGTGTTTAAGCAGAGGACGTTGTTCAAACAAAAGCTTATCTATTTCAATTCTTTCATGCATATGTAAATCATTTTCATGGTCTAGCAAATATTGTTCTAGTGGATCAGTAGGAGGCACAGCAATAGAAGCAAGACCAATTAATTCATCTTTACTAGGCAATTCTTTTTATGAAGTTTTCTACTAAACTTGAAAAAATTAAACATATGAGACTCATCACCAAACCTAACATCGACAGTTTGTTCCTCACAATCTATTTTAGCATTAACAGTGTTCAAGAAAGGTCTACCAAAGATAATGGGACAAAAGTTATCCTGTGGGGAACCGAGAACAAGAAAATCAGTAGGGTATTTTATTTTCCCACACAAGACTTCAACATCTCTAACAATCCCAATTGGTGATATAATGTCTCTATTAGCAAGTTTAATAGTAACATCTATGTCTTCTATCTCTGCGGGTGCTATGTCATTCATAATTTCTTGATATAAGGTGTAAGGAATAGCACTCACACTAGCACTATGTCACATAAACCATGATAATAGTGATCTCCTATTTTAACTGAGATGACGGGCATGCCAACGACATGTCTATGTTTATCCTTTTTATTAGGTTTGGCAATTCTAGCAGCTTCTTCACAGAAGTAAATAACATGCCCATCTATATCTTCTTCCAAGAGATCTTTAACCATAGCAATACTAGGTTCTACTTTGATTTGTTCATCAGGTTTAGGTGTTCTAATATAGCTTTTGTTAACCACAGTTGAAACTTTAGCATGTTCCTTTATCCTAACAGGAAAAGGTGGTTTCTCAATATAAGCAGAAGGAACAACTGCATCAACATTGTAAAGTATAGTTTCTTCTTTAACTGGTACTTGTTCTTTGATTTATTCTTTAATAGGTGGGTGATATTTAAACCACTTCTCTTTAGGGAGATCATAATGAGTAGCAAATGATTCACAGAAGGAAGCTACAATCTCACAGTCAAGTCCATATTTAGTGCTAAACTTTTGAAAAGCATCGGTATCCATAAAATATTTAACACAATCATACTTAAGCTTAATACCTGAATCTTTACCTTCGTCGAGTTCCCAATCTTCAGAGTTGCATTTAATTATTTCCAAAAGATCCCACCGGAATTCAATAGTCTTGTTCATAAAAGAACCAGCACAAGAAGTATCAAGCATGGTTTCATCATTACGAGAAAGCCGAGCATAAAAATTCTGGATAATAATTTCTCCTGAGAGCTCATGATTGGGGCATGAATATAACATTGACTTAAGCCTCCCCCAAGCTAGAGTGATACTTTCTCCTTCACGAGTCCAAAAATTATATATAATTCCGATCATGATGAACTAGATGCATAGGATAATTTTTTTGGTGGAACTCCAATTTCAAACGATTCCAATTCCGAGATCCAATATCATCGCGTAGCTTATACCATGCCAATGCTTTTCCCTTGAAAGTTAAAGGGAAAACCTTCTTAATAACTTCATCCCTGGGTAAACCTGCAAGCTTGAACAATCCACAAATTTGTTCTACATATATCAAGTGCATATCAGGATGTTCGGTTCCATCTCCTGCATAAGGATTAGCTAGCAGTTGTTCTATCATACCCGAAGGAATTTCATTTTCAATATTTTCAGTGGTGCAGTAGGTTGAGGGGTAACTAATTGTGGTTCCGGTCGAGGTGAAGATACCCCGAACAAACCCCTCAAAGGATTGTTTTCCATAGTAACAAGTGACAATAAATTTCAGCACACTATATAAATGTTTCATTACCAAATTCCACTTACCAAAGGCGCTTCACTCCCCGTCAATAGCGCCAGAAAATAGCCTTGATGTCCCACAAATATAGGGGATCAATTGTAGCTCTTTTTGATAAGTAAGAGTGTCGAAACCAACGAGGAGCAGAAGGAAATGACAAGTGGTTTTCAGCAAGGTAATGTGTGCAACTGCTGAAATTGTAAGTAGCATAGTAGTTTGATAGCAAGATAATTTGTAACGAGCAAGTAACGATAGTAGTAGCAAAAGTGCAGCAAGTTAGCCCAATCATTTTGAGGCAAAGGACAGGCCAAAACGGTCTCTTATGATAAGCAAAGCGTTCTTGAGGGTACACGGGATTTTCATCGAGTCACTTTCACCATGTTGGTTCGATTTGTGTTTGCTACTTTGATAATTTGATATGTGGGTGGACCGGTGCTTAGGTGTTGTTCTTACTTGAACAAACCTCGTACTTATGATTAACCCTCCCGCAAGCATCCGCAACTACGAGAAAAGTATTAAGAATAAATTCTAACCATAGCATTAAACTTTTGGATCCAATCGGTCCCTTACGGAATAGCGCATAAACTGGGGTTTAAGCTTATGTCACTCACGCAACCCATCATCTAATTGCTACTCCACAATTCATTCCCTTGGCCCCAAATATGGTGAAGTGTCATGTAGTCGACGTTCACATGACACCACTAAGGTAATCAAAACATACATACTATCAAAATATCGAACACATATCAAGTTCACATGATTACTTGCAACATGATTTCTCCCGTGACCTCAAGAACAAAAGTAACTACTGACAATTGATAATCATGATCAGGATTAGAGGGGTATTAAATAGCATATTGGATCTTAACATATAATCTTCCACCAAATAAACCATATAGTAATCAACTACAAGATGTAATCAACACTACTAGTCACCCACAAGCACCAATCTATAGTTCCGGTAACAAGATTGAACATAAGAGATGAACTAGGGTTTGAGATGAGATGGTGATGTTGAATATATTGATGGAGATTGCCCTCCCCAAGATGGGAGAGTTGTTGGTGATGATGATGATGATGATTTCCCCCTCCGGGAGGGAAGTTCCCCCGGCAGAATCGCTCCGCCGGAGGGCAAAAGTGTTCCTGCCCAAGTTCCGCCTCGAGACGGCGGCGCTCTGTCCCGAAAGTCCTCTGCTTATTTTTTTTCTAGGTCAAAATGACCTATATAATAGATGATGGGCACCAGAGGTGGGCCTGGGTGAGCACAACCCACCGGGGCGCGCCTGGGCTCCCTAGCGCACCCAGGTGCGTTGTGCCCACCTAGTGGGCCCCCTCTGGTAGTTATTTGCCAATATTCCTCAAATATTCCTTAAAAAATCCTCGTGAAGTTTCAGCTTGTTTGGAGTTGTGTAGAATAGGTGGCCTGACGTAGCTTTTCCAGGTCCAGATTTCCAGCTGCCAGAATTCTCCCTTTTTGTGTATACCTTGCATATTATGAGAGAAAAGGCATTAGAATTACTCCAAAAAGCATTATTATGGATAAAAACATCATAAATAACAATAAGGAAACATGATGCAAAATGTACGTATCAGCCCCATGTAGGCCAAAATAAGGGGGAAGGAAAGAGGAGAAGAGGGAAAGGAAGGGGAGGGATTCGGCCTCCCCCTTCCTTCTCTACTCCTTCCTCCTTCCTTCCCCTCTGGATGAATATGGAAGGGGGCGGCAGAATTGGGAGGCGCCCAAGTATGATTCCTCCTACTTGGGGGCGCCCCCTTGGCTGCCTCTCCTCCCCTCCAATATATATATATATATATATATTATATAGGGGGGCACCGCTAGAACACACAACATTGATTCCTAGCCGTGTGCGCGCCCCCTCCATAGTTTACGCCTCCGGTCATATTGCCGTAGTGCTTAGGTGAAGCTCTGCGCAGATCACTTCACCATCACCGTCACCACGCCATCATGCTGATGAAACTCTCCCTCGACACTTTTCTGGATCAAGAGTTCGAGGGCCGTCATCGAGCTGAACGTGTGCAGAATTCGGAGGTGCCGTATGTTCGGTGCTTGTGTTGGGGAACGTAGCATGCAATTTCAAAAATATTCCTACGATCACTTAAGATCTATCTAGGAGATGCATAGCAATGAGAGGGGAAAAGTGTGTCCACGTACCCTCATAGACTGAAAGCGAAAGTGTTAGGTTAACGCGGTTGATGTAGTTGAACGTCTTCACAATCCAACCGATCAAGTACCGAACGTACGGCACCTCTGAGTTCAGCACACGTTCAGCTCGATGACGTCCCTCGAACTCTTGATCCAGCAGAGGGCTGAGGGAGAGTTCCGTCAGCATGACGGCATGGTGACGGTGATGGTGATGTGATCCGTGCAGGGCTTTGCCTAAGCACTACGACGCTATGACCGGAGGAGTAAACTGTGGAGGCGGGCACCGCACACGGCTAAGAGATCAATTGATGTGTTATGGGGTGCCCCTGCCCCCGTATATAAAGGAGGGGAGGAGGAGGCCGACCACAAGGGGGTGCACCATTGGGGGAGTCCTACTAGGACTCCACTCCTAGTAGGATTCGCCCCCCCCTTTTCCTTTCTTACCGGAGGGGAAAAGGAAGGAAAGGGAGAGGGAGAGGAAAGGGGGGCGCCGCCCCCTCCCCTAGTACAATTCGGACTGCCATGGGGGGGTATGGCCACCCTTTGCGGCCCTCCTCTCTCTCCACTAAGGCCCATCTAGGCCCAATACTTCCCCGGGGGGTTCTGGTAACCCCTCGGTACTCCGGTAAAATACTCTAACCACTCGAAACCATTCCGATGTCCGAATACTACCTTCCAATATATGAATCTTTACCTCTCGATAATTTAGAGACTCCTCGTCATATCCGTGATCTCATCCGGGACTCCGAACAAACTTCGGTCACCAAAACACATAACTCATAATACAAATCGTCATCGAACGTTAAGCGTGCAGACCCTACGGGTTCGAGAACTATGTAGACATGACCTAGACACATCTCTGGTCAATAACCAAGGCGGAACCTGGATGCTCATATTGGTTCCTACATATTCTACGAAGATGTTTATCGGTCAAACCACAATAACATCATACGTTATTCCCTTTGTCATCGGTATGTTACTTGCCCGGGATTCGATCGTCGGTATCATCATACCTAGTTCAATCTCGTTACCGGCAAGTATCTTTACTCGTTCCATAATGCATCATCCCGTAACTAACACATTAGTCACATTGCTTGCAAGGCTTATAGTGATGTGCATTACCGAGAGGGACCAGAGAGACCTCTTCGATACTCGGAGTGACAAATCCTAATACTGATCTATGCCAACCCAACAAACACCTTCGGAGACACCTATGGAGCATCTTTATAATCACCCCATTACATTGTGATGTTTGATAGCACACAAGGTGTTCCTCCGGTATTCGGGAGTTGCATAATCTCATAGTCAGAGGAATATGTATAAGTCATGAAGAAAGCAATAGCAATAAAACTTAACAATCATTATGCTAAGCTAACAGAATGGTCTTGTCCATCATATCATTCTCTAATGATGTGATCCCGTTCATCAAATGACAACACATGTCTATGGTTAGGAAACTTAACCATCTTTGATTAACGAGCTAGTCAAGTAGAGGCATACCAGGGACACACTGTTTTGTCTATGTATTCACACATTTACTAAGTTTCTGGTTAATACAATTCTAGCATGAATAATAAACATTTATCATGATATAAGGAAATATAAATAACAACTTTATTATTGCCTCTAGGGCATATTTCCTTCAGCTTGACCGGTCGGAATGAGAAGAAGTTCGACTACATCAACCGTGTTGTCAAACGCTTCCACGTTCGGTCTACGAGGGTACATGGACACACTCTCCCCCTCTCGTTGCTATGCATCTCCTAGATAGATCTTGCGTGAGCTTAGGATTTTTTTTTTGAAATTGTATGCTACGCTCCCCAACAGAGACCACCCAGGAGAGAGGTGGGCCTAGTCCCTGGTCGGCGTCCGCAGTTACTTCTAAATAACATGCTTACCGAATTTGGATATTTGATCTGAGTTGGTCGTTGGCCATATACGCACTAACCACCACGCGAGACAAGATATGGGCAACTGGCGTCGCAGTATCAACCGAAGCTTTCCAGACGTCAGTGACTGAGCGGCTCTTGCCCGGGTGGTCCGCGTCAAGCATCTGCCTTTGTAATGGAGGTTGCCAAGACTGATCCCGGCCGCCCTCGCAACATGCAGGAGTGCAACGGGTGATGGGCCCAAGACCCCTGCACGCTTAGGATGTAGACCGGTGTGCTGGCCTCTCTGTTGAGCCTAGGTCGGCTTGCGACGTATTGATATTCCGAGGCCGGGCATAACCCAGGAAAGTGTGTCCAGTCAGAGTGATCGTGCGTGTTGGGTATTGTGGCGCACCCCTGCAGGGAAGTTTATCTATTCGAATAGCCGTGTCCACGGTAACAGGACGCTTGGAGTTGTATTCCGACCTCTTACAACTAAAAATGAATACATAATAAAAAAACATCCAGACAAGTACCCGATACAACCCGGTGATCGCTCTCTCACAGGGTGTCGAGGAGAGGATCATCAGGTAGGATTATGCTATTCGTTGATGCTTGGTACTATACTTGCTATTCTCTTCTACCGCTTCAAGATGGAGGCTGCCAGAAGTGTATCTTAGATTGGACTAGCTTCTCCCCCTCTTATTCTGGCATTCTACAGTTTAGTCCACAGATAATACCCCCTTTATTGATATCGATGCATATGTAATATAGATCTGATGTCAGTCTTGCGAGTACTTTGGATGAGTACTCACAGTTGCTTTGCTTCCCCCTTTCCCCTATACCTGGTTGCTCTGATCAGATGGCGGATCCCAGGAGCCAGACGCCACCGACGACGACTACCACTACTCTGACGGTGCCTACTACCACGTGCGAACCGTCGACGACCAGGAGTAGTTTAGGAGGATCCCAGGCAGGAGGCTCACGCCTCTTCCATCCGTATCCCTGTTTGTGCTAGCCATCTTATGGCACCTTGTTTAACTTTATGTCTGTACTCAGATATTGTTACTTCCGCTGACTCGTTTATGATCAGCACTTGTATTCGAGCACTCGAGGCCCTTGGCTTGTAATGTGAAGCTTGTATGACTTTAATATGTGTCTAGAGTTGTGTTGTGATATCTTCCCGTGAGTCCCTTATCTTGATTGTAGACATTTGCGTGTACAATTGAATGGGGGGCGTCACAATATTGTGTGTGCTTTAACATGTGCTAAACTCAGCCTTAACTTGAAGAAATTAAAAACTGCCATTTTTACTTGTTAAGGGTCTAATCACCCCCCCCCTCTAGACCCATCTTCTCGATCCTTTCAAAGTATGAACCCTAGCCCTTGTTTTCAAGCATTCCAACACCGTTTGTGCTCACTTTTATCACTTGCTACCTTGTTGTTTTTATCATTTCAGATTACAAAAACCTATATCTAATATACATACTACACTTGTATCACCATCTCTTCACCGAACTAGTGCACCTATACAACTTACCATTATATTGGGTGTGTTGGGGACACAAGAGATTGCTTGTATTTGATTGCAGGGATGTTTGAGAGAGATCATCTTCATCCTACACCTCCCACAAATTGATAAACCTTAGGTCATCAGGTTGAGGGAAATTTGTTGTTGTCCTTCAATGCTTGGAGGCCCAACGGAGTCTACAAGAATAATTGCGTTGTAGACATCAGTAGGCCATGATAAAGTGCAACTTACAGGCGATAGTTGGAGTGTGTCTCCTCTGCGGCGGCGTTGAGACAATTAGGTGGATCTGTGATACGTCTCCGTCGTATCTATAATTTTTGATTGTTCCATGCCAATATTATACAACTTTCATATACTGTTTGGCAACTTTTTATACTATTTTTGGGACTAACATATTGATCCAGTGCCCAGTGCCAGTTCCTGTTTGTTGCATGTTTTATCTTTCGGAGAAACCCCATATCAAACGGAATCCAAACGGGATAAAAACGGACGGAGAATATTTTGGAATATTTGGAAAAGTCAGGAAGAAGAATCAACGCGAGACGATGCCCGAGGGGGACACGAGGCAGGGGGCGCGCCCCTGACCCTCGTGGGCCCCCCATAAGGCGGTTGTTGCTCTACTTTGGCCGCAAGAAAGCTAATTTTCGGATAAAAATCCGGGCGAAGGTTTCAATCCAATCGGAGTTACGGATCTCCATATATATACGAAACGGTGAAAGGGCAGAAGAACAGAGCGCAGAAACAGAGAGAGACAGATCCAATCTCGGAGGGGCTCTCACCCCTCACATGCCATGGAGGCCAAGGACCAGAGGGGAAACCCTTCTCCCATCTAGGGAGGAGGTCAAGGAAGAAGAAGAAGGGGCCCCCTCTCCCCTTCCCTTCCGATGGCGCCGGAACGTTGTCGTGGCCACCATCATCATCACCGCCATCTTCACCAACACCTCCGCCATCTTCACCAACATCTCCATCACCTTCCACCCTCTATCTACAGCGGTCCACTCTCCCGCATCCCGCTGTACCCTCTACTTGAACATGGTGCTTTATGCTTCATATTATTATCCAATGATGTGTTGCCATCCTATGATGTCTGAGTAGATTTTCGTTGTCCTACCGGTAATTGGTGAATTGTTATGATTGGTTTAATTTGCTTGTGGTTATGTTGCTGTCCTTTGGTGCCCATCATATGAGCGCGCGCGTGGATCACACCATAGGGTTAGTTGTATGTTGATAGGACTATGTATTTCAGGGTAAGAGTGACAGAAGCTTCAACCTAGCATAGAAATTGTTGCATACAGGATTGAAGGGGGACCAATATATCTTAGTGCTATGGTTGGGTTTTACCTTAATGAACATTAGTAGTTGCGGATGCTTGCTAATAGTTACAATCATAAGTGCATAGAATTCCAAGTCAGGGATGACATGCTAGCAGTGGCCTCTCCCACATAAAACTTGCTATCGGTCTAATAAAGTAGTCAATTGCTTAGGGACAATTTCGCAACTCCTACCACCACTTTTCCACACTCGCTATATTTACTTTATTGTGTCTTTATCTAAACAGCCCCTAGTTTTTATTTACGTGCTCTTTATTTTCTTGCAAACCTATCCGAAACACCTACAAAGTACTTCTAGTTTTATACTTGTTCTAGGTAAAGCGAACGTCAAGCGTGCGTAGAGTTGTATCGGTGGTCGATAGAACTTGAGGGAATATTTGTTCTACCTTTAGCTCCTCGTTGGGTTCGACACTCTTACTTATCGAAAGAGGCTACAATTGATCCCCTATACTTGTGGGTTATCAATCTGCAGGCTTGGGGGCTTCTGGGAGTTCCCGCGGAGCTCACGATTACTGTTGTGGCTCAGGGCTTCCTCCTAAGGGCCGCGACAAAGCTTCTTGAGGGGCTCGCGCGACACTTCAGTCATTGTGTCCTTCAACTCATCGTTGCCAACCTCGTCCACCCCAGCCTCCTCATTATCATCATCGTCGTTGTTTCCACCAGCACCATCATCATTGTCGTCTTCGTCATCGCCATCACCGCCACCTTGGCCATAGCTGCTAGGTGAGGGGGTTGCGTCCTCATCGCCCTCCTACTCATCGGGGTCTCCCACATCCGCATCACCAGATACCTCCTCCACGGAGTACTCTTCCTTGGGTGTTCCTTTCCGCTTCTTAGCAGACTCACCCTTCGCTCGGACGGGCTCGGGATTGGCCACTGTCATAAGGGTGGATAGGGTGGGGCTCGCTTGCTGCCTCGACAGCGGGGGCTCCGAGAGGAAAGTCGCGATGGTGGCAAACTCCTATTCGGCAAAAATAGCAGATGGTATGACGAGGTACCACAACCTCTAATGAAGAGGGACCCAGTGCCTTGACCTCCGCTGACGCCTTGGTCAGCAGAGTCCAATGATACGTCTCCAATGTATCTATAATTTTTTTTATTCCATGCTATTATAGTATCAATATTGGATATTTTATATGCGATCATATGCTATTTTATATCATTTTCTGGGATTAACCTATTAACCTAGTGCCAAGTGCCAGTTGATATTTTTTTCCTATTTTTGGTTTTCTAGAAAATTAGTACCAAATGGAGTCCAAATGCTAGGAAACTTTTTGACAACTTTTTCTGGACAAGAGAGACCCTAGAAGCTTCGAGAGGAGACCAGAAGGCAAACAAGGAGAGGGCAAGGCAACAGGGCGCGCCCAGGGGGTGGTCGCGCCCTGTTACCTTGCGGGCCCCTCGTGGCTCCGTCTAAAGTAATTCCACCTCTATAAATTCTCTAAAATCAGGAAACCAATAGAGAGCCACCCAAAATACTTTTTCCGCTGCCGCAAGTCTTTGTTCTTCCGTGATCCCATCTGAAGGCCTTTTTCGGTACTCTGCCAGAGGGGGAATCGATCACAGAGGGCTTCTGTATCATCCTTACTGCTATTCCGATGACGCGTGAGTAGTTCACCACAGACCTATGGGTCCATAGCTAGTAGCTAGCTAGCTTCTTCTCTCTCTTTGATCTTCAATGCCATGTTCTCCTCGATCTTCTTGGATTTCTATCCGATGTAATCTTATTTTGTGATGTGTTTCTTAGGATACAATGAATTGTGGGTTTATGATCTAAATATTTATGAATAATAATGGAGTCTTTTCTGAACTTTATTATGCATGGTTGTTGTAGCTTTATAATTCTCTCCGATCTATCCGTTTGGTTTGGCCAACTAGATTGATTTATCTTACAATGGAAGAGGTACTTTGTAATGGATTCAATCTTGCGGTGTTCCATATCCCAGTGATAGAAGGGGACAAGACACGTATTTGTATTGTTGTCATTAAGGGTAAAACGATGGGGTTTATTCATATTAATTGAGTTTATTGTGTCTACATCATGTCATCTTGCCTAAGGTGTTACTATGTTTTATATTGAATACCATAGATGCATGTTAGATAGCGGTCGATTGGTGGAGTAATAGTAGTATGCAGGTAGGAGTCGGTCTACTTGTTTCAGACATTATGCCTATATACATGATCATTGCCTTGAATATCGTCATAATTATGCGCTTTGCTATCAATTTCCCAATAGTAATTTGTTCACCCATCGTATGCTATGTGTTCGAGAGAGAAGCCTTTAGTTAAAACTATCGCCCCGTGTTTACTTTTATCATATATAAAAACACAAAAATATCTTGCTGCAATTTTATTTCCTTCATTTTGTTTAGTATTTTATTTTATCTATCCACCACTACAAGATTAATCCTTGCAAATAACTACCAAGGGAATTGACAACCCTCTTGTTTGCGTTGGGTGCAAGTATTTGTATTGTGTGTGCAGGTGCTTCTAACGATGTTCTTGTGATTCTCCTATTGGATTAATAACCTTGGTTCTTAATTGAGGGAAATACTTATCTCTATTGTACTACATCTCCTCTCCTCTTCGGGGAAATCCCAATGCAGCTCACAAGTAGCATCCACGTTCGCAGCTTGTGTGGGGGCTCATTCACGAAAGCTGGCAAGTCGTCACCGAGGCCTTCAACATACAACCAGGACTTGTGCCACTCCCGAATGGATTACGGGTGGTTTAAGGACAAGAACGTGGAATTGGGGCGGAGCTGTAGGATAGCGCCCCATAGATTGCAAACCACGCCCTTGCTCATCTGGACGCACACCCGGAAGAAATGTCGGAAAATCTCAAAGTGAGGAGCTATTCCAAGATAGCGCTCACAGAAAGTAATAGAGTTGGCAATGTGGAGGACCCTGTTGGGTAGAATATGCTGCAGCTGGCAGCCGAAGAACTGTAGGAGGCCTCACATGAAGCCGTGGAGCAGGAATCCGAGCCCTCGCCCAAAATACCCCAGGCACAATACATGCTCACCATCGTGGGGCTCCGGAGGAACTTCTTTGATTGGAAGCCGGACCCTCAGATCCGCTGGCACTATGAGCCGATCCTTGTACATGTAGACCTTGCTTTCTGTAGCCACGGAGGGGAAACATTTCCCCATGGATTTGGGAGCGGTACGCGCCAGCTTTTCTCCACTCTTGGAGGAGATCTGCTTCTATTTCTTGCTAGCAGTGCTCAATGAAGGCTCCGGGCTGGGAGCTCGCTCCCACTTCATGCTACTTGTCCAAGCCATTGGCGACGGGGGAGATGAGGACGACACATCACGAAACAAGCGGACGGGGGTGATGTGGTGGTAGCGCGTCAATGAGTCTGGCAGTGGAGGAAGGAATCAAAATGAACAGAGGCGGGGTGAAACTGAAAACCCTCCATTTTCCCTCCTTATAGAAGCCCAAAAGCGAAGCATCTGTCCACTCAGGCGAGATAAATGTTTTTCTTTTCGCTAATTTTCCTTTTCACAGAGAGCTTGTGCGAGAGATGTGGCGACATCACCGCTACTTCCCATGGGTCACGGGATACGCTACAAAAGCCCTTGGGCAATATTTCGCCTTGCTCTAGGCTGGGGCGCCCATCAGACGTGCGGCCTCCCATGGGACACCACCTACACACCAATCCAATATCTAGCCTCCCTATAAAAGAAGGCCAAGGCACGGCTCGGAAGAATTCAGGAGCCCGCTAAAGATCCCATGGGTCCCCCGTGACCACCACCACGCTCGGGGGCTACTGACGGTGTCCACATCGGGGTGGCTCACTTAAGGGAGCCCAGCCTCGATACCCACCGGGGGCCCACCTGGCCCAGAATAGAAGGGAAGCCCTAAAGGAGTGCCAGAGACCCTCGTGTCCTCCAAGACTAAGGGTGACGGCACCCAGATCACATCTACTGCCATGTAAACCCTAGACCTCCCTGCCTAAATAAAGGATGAACGGAACCCCTCTAGATCATCTCTATCCAGATAGACAAACTCTCGGTAGCAATGTCACACACCCTTGTAACCCGTCGCACGAGGTATCCCTACACCATGAATAATGAAAGCAAGTAGGATGTAAGGTATTACTCTATGGAGGACCGAACCTAGATAAACCCTCTGTGCGATCTCTGGCCTAAGACTTCCACCTATCGAGGGATTTGACAGTATTTATCACCGTCACCGGGAACTTCTTGCATTCATGGAATTTTGCATGAACTCTAAACCAAAAGGTTGATCCTTTTTGCTCTGCGCCGTTCTTGGGATCTTGCCCAATGTCCTTCCAACTATCGGAAATGATCCTGCTTCATCCTTTGTGTATGCCTTCATTTGAATGCTTTGCCATCTCTTCTTTTGCGCATTGGCTTGATGAGTGAGCTCATCAGCAAACAAATGCCCCGCTCGATGTACACTTAATCTTATTCCTCTTGCCCGTACTCATCTGGCTATTCTTGGCCTCATGTGATGGTGTGGGCCATGCCCTCTTGGCCTTGCGTGGAGCAGTAATACGTCTCCGTCATATCTAATTTTCCTAACGCGTTTCCTCTTGTTTTGGACTCTAATTTGCATGATTTGAATGAAACTAACCCGGACTAACGCTGTTTTTAGCAGAACTACCATGGTGTTGTTTTTGTGGAGAAATAAAAGTTCTCGGATTGGAACGAAACTTTTTGGAGAATTATTTCATAATAACAGAAAAATCCTGGAGCCAAGAATCACCAGAGGGGGGCCCCTGGGTAAGCATAACCCACCAGGGCGCGCACCCCTCCCCCTCACAGGTGGGTTGTGCCCACCTGGTGGCCCCGCAGACCCTGATTCCGACTCTATAAAATCCCATATTTGGAGAAAAAATCAGGGAGAAAGAATTATCCCGGTTCACGATACGGAACCACCGCCACCTCCTGTTCTTCATCGGGAGGCCATATCTAGAGTCCGTTTTGGGCTCCGGAGAGGGGGATCTTTGATCTGCGTCATCACCAACCCTTCTCCATCGCCAATTCCATGATGCCCCCCACCGTGAGTGAGTAATTCCTTCGTAGGTTCGCTGGTCCATGAGGAGTTGGATGAGATTCATCATGTAATAATCGAGTTAGTTTTGTTAGGGCTTGATCCCTAGTATCCATTATGTTCTGAGCTTGATGTTGTTATGACTTTGCCATGCTTAATGCTTGTCACTTTGGGCCCGGGTGCCATGATTTCAGATCTGCACCGTTTGCGTTATCACCATTATATCTATGCTTTAGATCCGGTCTTGCAAGTCATATTCACCTACTACGTGTTATGATCCGTAAACCCCTGAGTGATAATAGTCGGGATACTTTTCGGTGATGATCGTAGTTTGAGGAGTTCATGTATTCACTATGTTTTAATGCTTTTTTCCGGTTCTCTATTAAAAGGAGGCCTTAATATTCCTTAGTTTCCATATGGACCCCGCTGCCACGGGAGGGTAGGACAAAAGATGGCATGCAAGTTCTTTCCATAAGCACGTATGACTATTTACGGAATATATGCCTACATTATATTTATGAACTGGAGCTAGTTTTGTATCGCTCTAGGTTATGGCTATTATATGACGATGAAGGAAATATGCCCTAGAGGCAATAATAAAGTTGTTATTTATATTTCCTTATATCATGATAAATGTTTATTATTCATGCTAGAATTTTATTAACCGGAAACTTAGTACATGTGTGAATACATAGACAAACAGAGTGTCCCTAGTATGCCTCTACTAGACTAGCTCGTTAATCAAAGATGGTTAAGTTTCCTAGCCATAGACATGTGTTTTCATTTGATCAACGGGATCACATCATTAGAGAATGATGTGATGGACAAGACTCATCCGTTAGCTTAGCACTATGATCGTTTAGTTTATTGCTATTGCTTTCTTCATGACTTATACATGTTCCTATGACTATGAGATTATGCGACTCCCGAATACCAGAGGAACACTTAGTGTGCTATCAAACATCACAACGTAACTGGGTGATTATAAAGATGCTCTACACGTGTCTCCGATGGTGTTTGTTGAGTTGCCATAGAACGAGATTAGGATTTGTCACTCCGATTGTCGGAGAGGTATCTCTAGGCCCTCTCGGTAATACACATCACTATAAGCCTTGCAAGCAATGTGACTAATGAGTTAGTTGCAGGATGATGCATTACGGAACGAGTAAAGAAACTTGCCGGTAATGAGATTGAACTAGGTATGATGATACCGACGATCGAATCTCGGGCAAGTAACATACCGATGACAAAGGGAACAACGTATGTTGTTGTGTGGTTTGACCGATAAAGATCTTCGAAGAATATGTAGGAGCCAATATGAGCATCCAGGTTCCACTATTTGTTATTGACCGGAGATGTGTCTTTGTCATGTCTACATAGTTCTCGAACCCGTATGGTCCGCACGCTTAACGTTCGATGACGATTTGTATTATGAGACTGGTTCATGAGACTGGTTCTACCGCCGTGCTTCGCACACAGGTGGCTAGTGGGTGTCTGTTTCTCCAACTTTAGTTGAATCGAGTGTGACTACGCCCGGTCCTTGTTGAAGGTTAAAACAGCAAACTTGACGAAAAATCATTGTGGTTTTGATGCGTAGGTAAGAACGGTTCTTGCTAAGCCCGTAGCAGCCACGTAAAACTTGCAACAACAAAGTAGAGGACGTCTAACTTGTTTTTGCAGGGCTTGCTGTGATGTGATATGGTCAAGATGTGATGATATATAAATTGTTGTATGAGACGATCATGTTTTGTAACAGTTATCGGTAACTGGCAGGTGCCAAATGGTTGTCGCTTTATTGTATGAAATGCAATCGTCATGTAATTGCTTTACTTTATCATTAAGCGGTAGCATTAGTCGTAGTAGCAATAGTTGGCGAGACAACAACGATGCTTCGACGGAGATCAAGGTGTCAAGCCGGTGACGATGGTGATCATGACGGTGCTTTGGAGATGGAGATCAAAGGCACAAGATGATGATGGCCATATCATATCACATATATTGGTTGCATGTGATGTTTATCCTTTATGCATCTTATTTTGCTTAGTACGGCTGTAGCATTATAAGATGATCTCTCACTAAATTTCAAGGTATAAGTGTTCTCCCTAAGTATGCACCGTTGCGACAGTTCTTTGTGCTGAGACACCACGTGATGATCGTGTGTGATAAGCTCTACGTTCACATACAACGGGTGCAAGCCAGTTTTGCACACGCAGAATACTCGGGTTAAACTTGACGAGCCTAGCAATTGCATATATGGCCTCAGAACACTGAGACCAAAAGGTCGAGCGTGAATCATATAGTAGATATTACCAACATATAGTGATGTTCACCATTGAAAACTTCTCCATCTCACGTGATGATCGGGCATGGTTTAATTTATATGGATCACGTGATCATTTAGATGACTAGAGGGATGTCTATCTAAGTGGGAGTTCTTAAGTAATATGATTAATTGAACTTTAATTTATCATGAACTTAGTCCTGATAGTATTTGCATAACTATGTTGTAGATCAATAGCTCGCGATGTAGCTCCCCGTTTATTTTTGATATGTTCCTAGAGAAAAACTATGTTGAAAGATGATAGTAGCAATAATGCGGACTAGGTCCTTGATCTGAGGATTATCCTCATTGCTGCACAGAAGAATTATGTCCTTGATGCACTGCTAGGTGACAGACCTATTGCAGGAGCAGATACTGACGTTATGAACGTTTGGCAAGCTCGGTATGATAACTACTTGATAGTTTAGTGCACAATGCTTTACGGCTTAGAACTGGGACTTCAAAATGTTTTGAAAGGTCATGGAGCATATGAGATGTTCCAAGAGCTGAAATTGGTATTTCAGACTCATGCCCGAGTCGAGAGGTATGAGACCTCTAACAAGTACTTTGCCTACAAGATGGAGTAGAATAGCTCAACCAGTGAGCATGTGCTCAGAATGTCTGAGTACTACAATCGCTTGAATCAAGTGGGAGTTAATCTTCCAGATAAGATAGTGATTGACAAAGTTCTCTAATCACTATCATCAAGTTACTGGAACTTCGTGATGAACTATAATATGCTAGGGATGACGAAAACGATTCCCCGAGCTCTTTGCGATGCTGAAATCGGCGAAGGTAGAAATCAAGAAAAGCATCAAGTGTCGATGGTTGACAAGACCACCAGTTTCAAGTAAAAGGGCAAGGGAAAGAAAGGGAACTTCAAGAAGAATGGCAAGCAAGTTGCCACTCCCATGAAGAAGCCCAAAGCTAGACCCAAGCCTGAAACTGAGTGCTTCTATTGCAAAGGAAATGGTCACTGGAAGCGGAACTGCCCCAAATACTTGGCGGATAAGAAGGATGGCAAAGTGAACAAAAGTATATATGATATACATGTTATTGATGTCTACTTTACTAGTGTTCATAGTATCCCCTGGGTATTTGATACTGCTTCAGTTGCTATGATTAGTAACTCGAAACAGGAGTTACAAAATGAACAAAGACTATTTGAGGGCAAGGTGACGATGTGTGTTGGAAGTGATTCCAAGGTTGATAAGATCACCATCGCCCATTCCCTTTACCTTCGGGATTAGTGTTGAACCTAAAATAAATGTTATTTGGTGTTTGCGTTGAGCATAATATGATTGTATCATGTTTATTGCAATATGGTTATTCATTTAAGTCAAAGAATAATTGTTATTCTATTTACATGAATAAAACCTTCTGTGGTCGTACACCCAAGGTGAATGGTTTATTGAATCTCAATCGTAGTGATACACATATTCATGATATTGATGCCAAAAGATGCAAAGTTGATAATGATAGTGCAACATACTAGTGGCACTACCATTTAGGTCATATTGGTGTAAAGCGCATGAAGAAACTCCATGCGGATGGACTTTTGGAATCACTTGATTATGAATCACTTGATGCTTGCGAACCATTCCTCATGGGCAAGATGACTAAGACTCTGTTCTCCGGAACAATGGAGCGAGCTACAGACTTGTTGGAAATAATACATACTGATGTATGTGGTCTGATGAGTGTTTAGGCTCGCGGCGGGTATCGTTATTTTCCGACCTTCACAAATGATTTGAGAAGATATGGGTATATCTACTTGATGAAACATAAGTCTGAAACATTTGAAAAGTTCAAAGAATTTCAGAGTGAAGTGGAAAATCATCGTAACAAGAAAATAAAGTTTCTACGATCTGATCGTAGAGACGAATATTTGAGTTACGAGTTTGGTCTTCATTTGAAACGATGTGGAATAGTTTCGCAACTCACGCCACCTGGAACACCACAGCGTAATGGTGTGTCCGAACGTCGTAATCGTACTTTATTAGATATGGTGCGATCTATGATGTCTCTTACTGATTTACCGCTATCGTTTTGGGGTTATGCTTTAGAGACGGCTGCATTCACGTTAAACAAGGCACCATCTAAATCCGTTGAGATGACACCATATGAACTGTGGTTTGGCAAGAAACCCAAGTTGTTGTTTCCTAAAGTTTGGGGCTGCGATGATTATGTGAAAAAGCTTCAACCTCATAAGCTCGAACCCAAATCGGAGAAATGTGTCTTCCTAGGATACCCAAAGGAGACTATTGGGTACACCTTCTATCATAGATCCGAAGGCAAGATATTCGTTGCTAAGAATGGATCCTTTCTAGAGAAGGAGTTTCTCTCGAAAGAAGTGAGTGGGAGGAAAGTAGAACTTGATGAGGTAACTATACCTGCTCCCTTATTGGAAAGTAGTTCATCACAGAAATCAGTTCGAGTGATTCCTACACCAATTAGTTTGGAAGCTAATGATGATGATCATGAAACTTGTGATCAAGTTACTACTGAACCTCGTAGATCAACCAGAGTAAGATCCGCACCAGAGTGGTACGGTAATCCTGTTCTGGAAGTCATCTTACTTGACCATGACGAACCTACGAACTATGAGGAAGCGATGATGAGCCCAGATTCCACGAAATGGTTTGAGGCCATGAAATCTGAGATGGGATCCATGTATGAGAACAAAGTATGGACTTTGGTTGACTTGCCCGATGATCGGCAGGCCATAGAGAATAAATGGATCTTCGGGAAGAAGACTGACGGTGACGGTAATGTTACTGTCTACAAAGCTCGACTTGCTGTGAAAGGTTTTCGACAAGTTCAAGGAGTTGACTACGATGAGACCTTCTCGCCCGTAGCGATGCTTAAGTCTGTCCGAATCATGTTACCAATTGCTGCATTTTATGATTATGAAATTTGGCAAATGGATGTCAAAACTTCATTCCTTAATGGATATCTTAAGGAAGAGTTGTATATGATGCAACCAGAAGGTTTTGTCGATCCAAAAGGTGCTAACAAAGTGTGCAAGCTCCAGCGATCCATTGATGGACTGGTGCAAGCCTCTCGGAGATGGAATATACGCTTTGATAGTGTGATCAAATCATATGGTTTTATACAAACTTTTGGAGAAGCCTGTATTTACAAAAAAAGTGAGTGGGAGCTCTGTAGCATTTCTGATATTACATGTAGATGACATATTGTTGATCAGAAATGATACTGAATTTCTGAATAGCATAAAAGGATACTTGAATAAGAATTTTTTAATGAAAGACCTCGGTGAAGCTGCTTATATATTGGGCATCAAGATCTATAGAGATAGATCAAGACGCTTAATTGGACTTTCACAAAGCACATACCTTGATAAAGTTTTGAAGAAGTTCAAGATGGATCAAGCAAAGAAAGGGTTCTTGCCTGTGTTACAAGGTGTGAAGTTGAGTCAGACTCAATGCCCGACCACTGCAGAAGATAGAGAGAAAATGAAAGTCATTCCCTATGCTTCATTCATAGGTTCTATCATGTATGCAATGCTGTGTACCAGACCTGATGTGTGCCTTGCTATTAGTTTAGCAGGGAGGTACCAAAGTAATCCAGGAGTGGATCACTGGACAGCGGTCAAGAACATCCTGAAATACCTGAAAAGAACTAAGGATATGTTTCTCATTTATGGAGGTGACAAAGAGCTCGTGATAAACGGGTACGTCGATGCAAGCTTTGACACTGATCCGGATGACTCTAAGTCACAAACCGGATACGTATTTATATTGAACGGTGGAGCTGTCAGTTGGTGCAGTTCTAAGCAAAGCATCGTGGCGGGATCTATGTGTGAAGCGGAGTACATAGCTTCTTCGGAAGCAGCAAATGAAGGAGTCTGGATGAAGAAGTTCATATCCGATCTAGGTGCCATACCTAGTGCATCGGGTCCAAAGAAAATCTTTTGTGATAATACTGGTGCAATTGCCTTGTCAAAGGAATCCAGATTTTACAAGAGAACGAAGCACATCAAGAGACACTTCAATTCCATCCGTGATCAAGTCAAGGAGGGAGACATAGTGATTTGCAAAATACATACGGATTTGAATGTTGCAGACTCGTTGACTAATCCCCTCTCACGAGCAAAACATGATCAGCACCATGTCTCCATGGGTGTTAGAATCATCACTATGTAATCTAGATTATTGACTCTAGTGCAAGTGGGAGACTGAAGGAAATATTCCCTAGAGGCAATAATAAAGTTGTTATTTATATTTCCTTACATCATGATAAATCTTTATTATTCATGCTAGAATTGTATTAACCGGAAACTTAGTACATGTGTGAATACATAGACAAACAGAGTGTCACTAGTATGCCTCTACTTGACTAGCTCGTTAATCAAAGATGGTTAAGCTTCCTAGCCATAGACATGAGTTGTCATTTGATGAACGGGATCACATCATTAGAGAATGATGTGATTGACATGACCCATCTGTTATCTTAGCACTATGATCGTTGAGTTTATTGTTATTGCTTTCTTCATAACGTGTACATGTTCCTATAACTATGAGATTAAGCAACTCCCGAATACCGGAGGAACACTTAGTGTGATATCAAACGTCACAACGTAACTGGGTGATTATAAAGATGCTCTACAGGTGTCTCCGATGGTACTTGTTGAGTTGGCATAGATCGAGATTAGAATTTGTCACTCCGATTGTCGGAGAGGTATCTCTGGGCCCTCTCGGTAATGCACATCACAATAAGCCTTGCAAGAAATGTGACTAATGAGTTAGTTGCGGGATGATGCATTACGGAACGAGTAAAGAGACTTGCCGGTAACAAGATTGCACTAGGTATGGTGATACCGACGATCGAATCTCGGGCAAGTAACATATTGATGACAAAGGGAACAACGTAAGTTGTTATGCGGTTTGACCTATAAAGATCTTCAAAGAATATGTAGGAGCCAATATGAGCATCCAGGTTCCGCTATTGGTTATTGACCGCAGAGGTGTCTCGGTCATGTCTACATAGTTCTCGAACCCATAGAGTCTGCACGCTTAACGTTCGATGACGATTGGTATTATCAGTTTATGTGATTTCATGTACCGAAGGTTGTTCGAAGTCCCGGATGAGATCACGGACATGACGAGGAGTCTCGAAATGGTCGAGAGGTAAAGATCGATATATTGGAAGGCTACATTTGGACATCGGAAATGTTCCGAGTGATTCGGGTATTTTTCGGAGTACCGAAGAGTTACGGGAATTCGCCGGGGGAAGTAGTGGGCCTTAATGGGCCATACGGGAAAGGAGAGAAGGGCCTCAAGGGGTGGGCTGGTCCAATTTGGACTAGGAGGGGGCGGCGCCCCCCTCCTTCCTTCTCCCCTCTTCCTCCTTCCTTCTTCTCCTACTTGGACTAGGAAAGCAGGAAACCTACTCCTACTAGGAGTAGGAATCCCCCCCTTGGGCGCGCCCCTTGTGGCCGGCCCTCCTCCTCCTCCCCTCCTTTATATATGAGGGAGGGGGCACCCCATAGATACACAAGTTGATTCTTAGCCGTTGCGGTGCCCCCCTCCACATATTTCCACCTCGGTCATATGTCGTAGTGCTTAGGCGAAGCACTGCGTTGGTAACTTCGTCATCACCATCAAGACGCCGTCGTGCTGACGAAACTCTCCCTTGAACTCAGCTGGATCTAGAAGTTCGAGGGACGTCACCGAGCTGAACGTGTGCAGATCGCGGAGGTGCCGTGCGTTCGGTACTTGATCGGTTGGATCACGAAGACGTTCGACTACATCAACCGCGTTGCTTAACGCTTCCGCTTTCGGTCTACGAGGGTACGTGGACACACTCTCCCCGCTCGTTGCTATGCTTCTCCTAATAGATCTTGCGTGATCGTAGGAATTTTTTTTGAAATACTACGTTCCCCAACAAATACTGGTGCAATTGCCTTGGCAAAGGAATCCAGATTTCACAAGAGAACCAAGCACATCAAGAGACGCTTCAATTCCATCTGCGATCAAGTCAAGGAGGGTGACATAAAGATTTGCAAGATACATACGGATCTGAATGTTGCAGACCCGTTGACTAAGCCTCTCTCACGAGCAAAACATGATCAGCACCAAGACTCCATGGGTGTTAGAATCATTACTATGTAATCTAGATTATTGACTCTAGTGCAAGTGGGAGACTGAAGGAAATATGCCCTAAAGGCAATAATAGAGTTGTTATTTATATTTCCTTATATCATGATAAATGTTTTTATTCATGCTAGAATTGTATTAACCGGAAACTTAGTACATGTGTGAATACATAGACAAACAGAGTGTCCCTAGTATGCCTCTACTAGACTAGCTCGTTAATCAAAGATGGTTAAGTTTCCTAGCCATAGACATGTGTTGTCATTTGATGAACGGGATCACATCATTAGAGAATGATGTGATGGACAAGACCCATCCGTTAGCTTAGCACTATGATCGTTTAGTTTATTGGTATTGCTTTCTTCATGACTTATACATGTTCCTATGACTATGAGATTATGCGACTCCCGAATACCGGAGGAACACTTAGTTGCTATCAAACGTCACAACGTAACTGGGTGATTATAAAGATGCTCTATAGGTGTCTATGATGGTGTTTGTTGAGTTGGCATAGATCGAGATTAGGATTTGTCACTCCGATTGTCGGAGAGGTATCTCTGGGCCCTCTCGGTAATACACGTCACTATAAGCCTTGCAAGCAATGTGACTAATGAGTTAGTTGCAGGATGATGCATTACGGAACGAGTAAAGAGACTTGCCGGTAACGAGATTGAACTAGGTATGATGATACCGACGATCGAATCTCGGGCAAGTAACATACTGATGACAAAGGGAACAATGTATGTTGTTGTGCGGTTTGACCGATAAAGATCTTCGAAGAATATGTAGGAGCCAATATGAGCATCCAGGTTCCGCTATTGGTTATTGAACGGAGATGTGTCTCAGTCATGTCTACATTGTTCTCGAACCTGTAGGGTCCGCACGCTTAACGTTCGATGACGATTTGTATGATGAGTTATATGATTTGATGTACCGAAGGTTGTTCGCAGTCCCAGATGAGATCACGGACATGACGAGGAGTCTCAAAATGTTTGAGACATAAAGATTCATATATTGGAAGGATACATTCGGACACCGAAATGGTTCAATTCATTTCGGATAAGTTTCGGAGTACCGGGGGTTACTGGAACCCCCCGGGAAGTTATTGGGCCTTATGGGCCTAGTGGTGGAAGAGAGGAGGCAGGCCAAGGTGTGGCGCGCGCCCCCCTAGACCAAACCGAATTGGACTAGGGCTAGGGGGCCGGCCCTCCCTTTCCTTCTCTTCTCCCTCTCCTTCCCCCCTTCTCCTTGTGGAAGTAGGAAAGGGGGGCGAATCCTACTTGGAGTAGGACTCCCCCCCTGGGCGCGCCTCCTCCTGGCCAGCCTCCTCCTCCCTCCCTCCTTTATATACGTGGGGAGGGGGGCACCTAAAGGCACTACAGACAATCTCTTAGCCGTGTGCGGTGCCCCCCTCCACAGTTCTACACCTCGGTCATATCGTCGTAGTGCTTAGGCGAAGCCCTGCGCCGGTAACTTCATCATCACCGTCACCACGCTGTCATGCTGACGAAACTCTCCCTCGGCCTCAACTGGATCAAGAGTTCGAGGGACGTCACCGAGCTGAACATGTGCAGATCGCGGAGGTGCCGTACGTTCGGTACTTGGATCGGTTGGATCACGAAGACGTTGGACTACATCAACCGTGTTACTAAATGCTTCCGCTTTCGGTCTACAAGGGTACGTGGACACACTCTCCCCGCTCGTTGCTATGCATATCCTAGATAGATCTTGTGTGATCATAGGTAAATTTTTTGAAATACTGCGTTCCCCAACAGATGAATATCATCCAACGAATCCACCAATCCAATGCCTAAGAATTTTCCTACATATTGTTCTCGCTAAGTTACTACTGCTACTGTTATTGTTACACTTGCTAGAAAATCATTGCTATCACTATTACCGTTACTATTGTTGTTACTAATACTATCAGAACTATCATATTACTGTGCTACTAATCACTTTGTTGCCGATATTTAATCTCCAGGTGTGGTAGAATTGACAACTCAACTGCTAATACTTGCAAATAATATTTGGCTCCCCTTGTGTCTAATCTATAAATTTGGGTTGAATACTCTACCCTTGAAAATTGTTGTGATCCCCTATACTTGTGGGTATCAAGACCTTTTTCTGGCGCCGTTGCGGGGGAGCATAGCTATATTTGTTGAGTCACTTGGGATTATAATCTATTTATCACTATGAAGAATCTGAAAGATACCAAAATTAAGATTTTCCCCTCTAAGACGAGGGGACGTAAGGAACTGCCATCTAGCTCTGCACTTGATTCACCTTCTACTTTGAGTAGACTTGCAACACCACCACATGCTATTAATCATGATATGTCACAAGTTATTGATGATGCTAGTTCTATGAATGCTACTCATGATGATGCTAGTACCTTGCTTGATGATAATATGCCACTAGGTGAATTTCTTAATGAACAAATTGCTAGAGCTAAAGATATGGAGCATCCTGAAACCGATGAAATTATTGAAACGGATGAAGTACTTGAAACTGAAAATCTTGAAACACCTATTAGACCTAGCCCTCCTAGATATGAAATGCCTAAGATACCTGAAGGTTATGTTATGGATGAGGAGACAGCTAGAGATTTTCTTGCTTGCAATGATAGAGTTGATCTTAAGAAATTATTATGCAAACTGAAAGAGAAATCTTTGAATGCTAAAATGAAATGTGATCCTAAGTTTGCTACTTCACCTCTCTTTGTTGATGATAAGGATTATGAATTCTCTACCGACCCAGAGCTAATTACTTTGGTTGAATCTTATCCTTTACATGGCTATGAAACTGAAACTGTTGTGGCACACCTTACCAAATTAAATGATATAGCCACCCTTTTTGCTCATGATGATAAAATTCTCTACTACTATATTCTCAAATTGTTTCCGTTCTCATTAAAGGGTGATGCTAAGATATGGTACAATACTCTTGCTCCTGGTTGTGTGCGTAGTCCCCAGGATATGATTTATTACTTCTCTGAAAAATATTTTCCTGCTCATAAGAAACAAGCTGCCTTACAGGAAATATTTAACTTTGTGCAAATTGAAGAAGAGAGTCTCCCACAAGCTTGGGGGGCTTCTCCAATTTCTTAATGCTTTGCCTGATCATCCACTTCAGAAAAATAAAATACTTGATATCTTCTATAATGGACTAACCGATGCTTCTAGGGATTTCCTAGATAGTTGTGTTGGTTGTGATTTCAGGAAACAAACTGTTGAACAATTTGAGGAATTATTGAATAAAATATTGAAAAAATATGATGATTGGACTCTTCCTGAACCACCGCTTAAACCCACTCCGAAGAAGAGGGGTATCTTATATCTCAGGCATGAAGATATGCAAGAGGCAAAGAAGAGTATGAAATAAAAAGGTATTGAAGCAGAGGGTGTTCAAAATTTACCTCCTACTGAAGAGATACATGGACTTGATACACCACCACACAAGGTGGTAGAGGTAAAATATTTAATGAAATTTGATGAAAAGGACAACCCTTATAATATGCATCCTAGTAAATGCCTTTATGAGTTTGATAACTACATTAGAAAACAAGATCATTTCAATGAAAATGTTATGAAACAATTGAAATACAACTCTTATATGATTTGTCGCTTGGGTGACTTGTTATTTAGAATCTCTAATGATGTTAGAGGCGTAGGAAAAGATGCTTCTATGGTTCACACTCACTTAGAACAAGTTGCTAAATCTCAAAGAGAGTTGCTTGATGAAATGAATAATAATATCAATGATCATGCTATTAGAGTAGTAACAAGAGGAGGTAGAATGACTCAGGAACCACTTTATTCTGGGGGTCACCCTAAAAGAATTGAACAAGACTCTCAAAGAAATAACACCGATGCACTTGGTCCTTCTAAAAAGAAAAAAGAAAAAGAAAAATGATAGGACTTTGCATACCTCTAGTGAACATGAAATAGAAAAACCTCCTGAAGAAAATAATGATGTTTCTATCTCTAATGCTGAAAGTCATCTGGTAATGAACATTCATGTAGTGATAATGAAAAACATAATGATGATGTTCATGAAGACACTCAACCAAACAACGATAAAGAACCAGATAATGATGTTGAGATAGGACCTGTTGCTGATCTTGATAACCCACAACATAAAAATAAAAGATGTGATAAAAGAGACTTTGTTGCTAGAAGACACGGAAGAGAAAGAGAACCATGGGTACAAAAACCCATGTCCTTTCAACCCAAACCAACTAAGAAGAAAGATGATGAAGAATTTGAACGCTTTCCTGAAATGCTTAGGCCAGTCTTTTGCGCACTCGCTTGACTGATATTTTAAAGATGGCCCCTTATGCAAAATACATTAATGACATCATCACTACTAAAGAAAGATACAGGAAGCTGAAATCTCCACCGTGCTTGCTAATTATTCTTCTAAGGATGGAGTACCTAAAAAACTTGGAGATCTGGGGATACCAACTATACCTTGCTCCATCAAAACAAATTATGTCAAAACTGCTTTGTGTGATTTAGGAGCCGGTGTTAATGTTATGTCTTTCTATTTAATAAAAGACTTGATTTGAATAAACCCACACCTACTAAAATATCTTTGCAAGTGGCTGATAAATCAACTACCATACTGTTGGCGTCCTGGGAACGGGGGTCCCCAGATTTGCCTGCCTCCGGCCTAGGGCGCGGCTCCACCAACGGCCTGGTATGGCCCATCTTCATCAGCAACCACTCAAGACCCTCGCGAGGGGCCAAGCCTCGCGAGGCAGACAACACAAGGCCTCCTCAGGGGCAGCCTCGCTAGGCTGGCTCCCGAGGAGCGGAGATATCTATGCAAGGGTGTCGGCGTCCTGGGAATGGGGGTCCCCAGACTTGCCTGCCTGCGGCCGACGGCGTGGCTCCACTAGCGGCCCTGTACGGCCCATCTTCACCAGCCAACACTCAAGACCCTTGCGAGGGGCCAAGCCTCGCGAGGCCGACGACGCAAGACCTCCTCGAGGGCGACCTCACCAGGCTGGCTCGCGAGGGGCGGAGAGATCAAGGCAAGGGGCACCTCGCGAGGTTCCTGTGACGTAAGCCATGACGACCGGCGCCAGGCGGGCGCCAGCGCGCGTAGTGTCCTCGTTTCCTATTTGGTGCTAAAGAGGCAAGCACAGGCGAGGAGTCCCGAGGCATCAGATAAAGGTTGCCATATCGGTGCAACGAGACCAAGACCAGCAGGACGGCAGGATGGAGGTCACCGTGGAGCCCAAGACGGCGTCTCCACCAAAGCCTTTGGCAGGCGAAGACCACCTTTAGTCAGGATAACTTGTACTAGTTGTCTCCCTTTGAGTTTGGCCGTTGTGGCATCCCTTCCCGCTCAATATTTGGGGAGAGGACAAGGGCCTCTATAAATAGGACTAGCCACCATCGTAGGAGGGAACTTATCTGAGGACGGATCATTCAGATCATCCCCAACCACCGAACTCACCGAGCACAAGAGCACCTCTCCTCAGGAGGCTGTTCTTGCATTGTAACTGTTCATCCTCAGCCCAAGAGGCAATCCACCACACCACACTAGAGTAGGGTATTACACCACATTAGTGGCCCGAACCAGTATAAACTCTCGTGTCTCTCGTTCTTTTGGTTCGTCGAGCTAGGCCTTGCGATCATGGCGAGAGCGGGCTAGGGAGAGAGGGATCTTCGTGCGCACCCCAGTGTTCGAACCTCAAGGGTTTGCCGGAACCCGAAATCCGACATTTGGCGCGCCAGGTAGGGGTGCAGCGAAGCCTTCTTTCCGTTGATCCACGTCCCATCACTTCGTCGCATCCATGGCGGATGCTCGTCGAGCCCGCGCTGAGCGCCTGGCCGCCCTCGCCGCCCGCGTCGCTCAGACAACTCCTGTCGGCGGGCCTCCCCGTCGTTCCCCGTCGCCCGCCGCCAATGCCGCCACCGGCCCACCAGGAAACGAGCAGCAAGCTTCATCGTTGCACCCCTCTGTGCGGTGGGATGGCCGCACCTCCACTCCATCGCTGACCCCAGCCGGCTCATCGTCTCATGCTCATCGCGCTCCCACGGACGCGTAGGCCGCGCTGCTCATGGCACACGAGCTCCTGCGCTACCGCCCAGTCGACGACCTCTACGAGGATTGGCTACACTGCATCATCGAGCTCGTCAGTGCCGCAGGGGGCTCCCCCGCGCCATCCCTCTCACTGCCTCGCCCTCCGCCAGCTGCGGGCGACGTGGCTCATGGAGCGCCTCCACCACCTCTACACCAAGACGGCGCCCTGGAGCCAAGGCGCGTGGCCCCCGGCGCGACCCACCGCGTCGGGCGCCCGCGCGAGAAGAAGGAACCTGCCAAGAAGTTCCCCGGCCACAAGAGAATGCTCCCGCGCTCCCAGCGCCACCAGGACAAGACCGCGCGCCACCTGCGGCGGTGGTGCGCGGACACCAAGGGCAGGCTCCGCATCAGCAAAGGACCCCAGTGGCCACGGCGGGCTGCCGCGCCTTCACTCCTGAGCTGCGTAGCGTCGCCTGGCCGGGCAAGTTCAAGCCGGACCTGCCTCCTCGCTACGACGGCACCCCCGACCCTGCGGAGTTCTTGCAGCTCTACGAGCTGAGCATCGAGGCGGCCAACGGCGATGAGAAAGTCATGGTGAACTGGTTCCCCATGGCTCTCAAGTATGGTGCTCACTCGTGGCTCCTGAACCTGCCCCCGGGCTCGATCTCCTCCCGGGGTGAGATGCGCGACCACTTCGTCGCCAACTTCCAGGGCACTCGCGACCGCCCTTCGGCCGCGGGTGACCTGCGCCGCATCAAGCAGCAGCCAGGAGAGACACTGCAGAAGTACATCCAGCGCTTCAACAGTGTTCACCTCAAGATCCCGAAGGTGACGGACGAGGCCATCATTTCGGCGTTTTCTGACGGCGTCCGCAACGTCAAGATGAAGGAGGAGCTCGCCATCCACGAGGAGCTATGCACGGCTTCGGAGTTGTTCAACCTGGGGACCAAGTGCGCAAGAGCTGAGGAGGGGCGCCTTTCCCTCCTCGAGCTCCCAGCTACCGACCCGGAGGAGAAGAAAGCCAAGGCCAAGGACGTGAAGCGCAAGGGAGTAGCCGTGCTCGCGGCGGAGCCGGATACGAAGAACGGCCGGGACCATCCCGAGTCGTCCAAAGGTAGCCGACCGTTCTGCGCCTTCCACAACGTACACAGCCACAACACCAACGACTGTCAAGAGCTCAGGGCCATTCGAGATGGACGCTTCGGTCGACGCCCCGAGCGCAACGACAGGGGCTACAGCCTAGGAGGAGGACGAGGTGGAGGACGCTGGGACGATCGTGGCCCCTGCCAGGAGTGGCGCGACCGACCTCGCGACGACCTCTGGCATGACCAGCCTCGTGAGGGCGCCTGGAAGGATCCACCTCGCGACGACCGCCCTCAGGGCAACACTGGTCTTCCTCCACTGCCACCACCACCAAGAAGGAACGACGACCACCATCAGGACGAGGGGGCTGGGGGCTTCCAGGAACCGCGTGCTATCGCCTGCATCTTGGGCGGAGCTCAGGCCCCGGCATCTCAGCGTATCTTCAAGCAGTTTGCTCGCGAGGTGAACGCAGCCCTTCCCAGGCTCGAGGCCACGCGCCCGCTCAGGTGGTCCAAGTGCGCCATCACTTTCATCTCGGCGGACCAGCTCAAGTGCGTGGCCACTACTGGCGCCCTCCCGATCCTCTGCTCACCCGTCATCAGCAACGTACAAGTCACAAAGACCCTCATTGATGGCGGTGCAGGGCTTAACGTCCTGTCCATCGAGACATTCGACAGCCTTCAAGTTCCATACGATCAGCTTCAGCCCACCAAGCCCTTCTCAGGAGTGACCGATGGCTCCACCACCTCGATAGGGCAGGTCCGCCTCGTTGTCACCTTCGGACAGCGCGACAACTACCGCACCGAGCTCGTCGACTTCGACGTCGCTCACATCCATCTGCCGTACAATGCCATCCTCGGGTATCCGGCCTTGGCCAAGTTCATGGCAGTGACCCACCACGGCTACAACGTCCTCAAGACCCAGGAAGCGGCGGGATCATCACAGTCCCCTGCGAAGAAAGAGACGCAGTGTGCTCCCTCGAGCGTGCCTTCCAAGCTGCAGCAATCAAAGACCCCGACAATCAAGGCACCGTATACCCTCCTAAGGCCATCCCCAAGAAGAAGAAGCAACTACTCCGCGCAGGGCCTCAGGGAAGCGGCACCTCTAGCAGTGCCACATCAGGATCGGCGCCCGTGCCTGGGGCGCCTCCCTCCCTCGCATAGGAAGGCACGCCCGGCGCCCTCCTCGGGCAGGGCTCGGGGGCTCTCTTCTGGAGGGCCTCAGACCTTGCCAACATCACGAGGGAGGCGCTCGGGCACCACGTGGAGGTGTGCTTTGCGGCACGTTTCCCTCAGGAAGACACCGGGCGAGGAGCGCCCGACGCTCAGGAGTTCATCGCCAAGACCACTCAGGAGCTACAGGATGCAAGGGCCATGCACGGCGATCGCCGCCCACCTGGCGCGGCTCCCCATCCAGGCGAGGATGGCGGGCTGCATGTCTGCATCGACATCCCAGGTCTCAACAGGGCCGCATCTCAGGAGTGCTTATGGCCTTCGCGCGTGGAACATTGCGAGGGCCCACCTCAAAGCTATGTTCGCATGCCATTCGGCCTACCGAGCATGGCAGCCGCCTTCCAGCGCAGCCTGCGGAGCGTCCTGGCGGCTTAGGAGGCCACGCATCACGCAGTCCTGGCGGAGATGGAGACGGTCCTCGAGGAATCACCTAGACTCCCAGAGCCTCCCGAGGCTCAGGGCCCCAGTGGCTCGTGAGGAGCAACCCCTTCGCCATGCATCTTCAGCTACCCCAACATCCCTTCAACAATGGAACCAGGTGACATTTTCCAAGTTTATTTAGCTGGGAGCGCCCCCCAGGCTGCATCATTCCCAGGCCGCATGGGCCCGTCCCTGCGGCATGTATCCTTTTGCGTCTTTAGCTTACTCTGCTGGGGGTGCCCCTCGGGCTGCAGCATCCCCAGGCCGCTCGGGTCCGACCCAGTGGCATGTATCGTTCTTGTATTTACCTGAGCTAGTTCGCTTTCCATGCATAATCGATCCATGGTTATCACCTGCTTGATTGTCACCCACCACGGGAGCTACTCATGCTGGCACGGCGCTTGTGCTTGGGTCTGTCCCTGCAATGTCGACAAATCTGAGCGGTCGAGCTCTGACTCGCGGCACACCCCGCGCACGTCACCTCACCAGGCCCTCAGTGCCTTCATCCTCTTGTGGAGTGACCAATGGCGGACCGGCAATCGTAGTGGCAACATGTGTCCCTCCTCGTGCTAACATGCAGGAACCTCCTGAGGATAACAGCAGGCGGTACCGCGGGCTCCCTCTTCTCCCATGTGATTTGTTTGCGCGTTAAAAGGGGGCTCCTGAGCATCGCGACTCAGGAGCTCTTACTGGCTCTCCAGCCCTCACCCCTGGCCTTGACCACGGCATCGCCACCTGGCATACCAGCGGCGGCTGAGCTCGCTCGAGGGCCGGGACCTGAGGACGTAGAGCAGATAGAAGAGCGTGGAGAAGAGGAGGAGACTCGCATGGGCCCAACCTAGCTGCACTACAGCCGTCGACGCACGAGTCTGGCGCGGCACAAGGAACCGACTCTCGACTGCCAAGATAAGTTTCGCGCCCGGATCGACCAAGCGCTACGGCGTAGGATTCTCACTTGTCGCAGCCTTGTTATGGCGATGTCACCTCCCTTTCCTGCCTCTCGGTGGCTGCTTGCGCGCTAAAGGCGGCTTCTTGAGCATCGCCCCTCAGGAGCTCTTACTGGACCTCGGGCCGCTCACCTCCTGGCCTTGACCACGGCATCGCGACCTGGCATACCAGCGACGGCTGCAGCCTGCCTGGGGACCGGGACCTGTCGGCGTAGAGCACCAAGCTACCGCGGGGTTGGAAAGGGGAGACCGAGCCAAAACAAGAGACACACTCGCAAATTTTCATAATAAGGATAATAAGAACATAAGACATTACAGACCCTTTACACGCCCCCGCGGGGTCCATCTCGATTCCTCACAGGGAACAAAAGAAGGGAGTTACTAGGGGCACTATCTACACGCACCAGCACGGCCGACACCATCATCAACAGTGGGCCACGGGAGGCCGGCGCCAACCCCATCCAGATCAGCGACGGTGGCGGCCGGATGCTGCGGCCTTGCTCCGGGCCCGGCTAGAACTCGGGGGCACGTAGCTGTCGTCGCTCGTCTCCGGAGTCTCATAGGGCTCGAGAGAGTTGCTGGACTCCCAAGCGCCGCCGCTACTACTGGAAGATCTGTTGGCGAAGCCAGCGGCAGGCTCGGCGTTGGCCACTGCACCGTCCCGACGACCCTCTCCAGGGCAGCACTCCAAGCGGCGGCCTTCCGTGTCGAAGACCTTGAAGAACATGGTGGAGGCGCCATCGTACTCAAAGTGGATGGCGAGGGCGCCTTCCGCACGGCAGACCCGAGCAACCTCGCCCCAGCCTCGGGTCATGAAGATCTTGCCTGGGGAGACGGTTTTGACTTCCGCTCCAGTCGCTGGGGCGTCGCAGTCGGCATGCTGCAGCCAAAGCTCGAGGGGGCCCCTCGGCGGCATCTCGGCGGAGAAGAGCTGCGGAAAGCGAATCCAAGTGCGCGGAGGCATCGCTGCCCACATCACGAGTTCGCGCGAGGAGTCCACGGCGTGCGCTCCTGGGGCGACGGTGTGCGACACCGCGGCACGGCGACCACGGCCACGGCGCAGGCGGCGGCGCTCCCGCCTCTTCCTCCGAAGCCCTCAGCTTGGGCGTACAGAGGCAGCGGGTACCCGGGAGGAGGCCACTTGCACCAAGGCCTCGACACCTCCGGCCTCACGACTACGTCGCGGCGGTGGGCTGGCCTCTTCTTCGGTGGAAGTGGCCCGGGCTCGTCGCGGGGGGTTTTCCCTTCGCTACGTCCGAGAACCTCCGTATTGGCGCCGTGAGTGTCGCTACTAGCAGTGAAGCAAGGGAGAATAAGTGAGCAGAGCAGGAAGAGATGAGCGAGGGGGGTTCCGTCCCCCCTCCTCATTTATAGCAGGAGAAGGCCAACCGGCGATCCCCACGATCACAAGTAATGATGATTTTTCTCTGCATGCAGTAGGGACTCGTCAAGTCGGGCAGTTGCCGAGGTAGCGTGGGGAAGCGGAGATGCCCACGTCCAATCAATCGCCACCCATCAGACGGGGCCGCAGGCTGTTGGGGCCCGCGGCACTCCGCACTTGCCCTTTGGCTTCGCCTTGAAGCCAAGTCCGAGCACGCATTGGACCCGGGGGCTACTGTCGACATCCTGGGAACGGGGGTCCCCAGACTTGCCTGCCTGCGGCCCACGGTGTGGCTCCACCAGCGGCCCTGTACATCCCATCTTCACCAGCCAACACTCAAGACCCTCGCGAGGGGCCAAGCCTCGCGAGGCGGACGACGCAAGACCTCCTGAGGGGCGGCCTCACCAGGCTGGCTCGCAAGGGGTGGAGAGATCAAGGCAAGGGGCACCTCGCGAGGTTCCTGTGACGTAAGCCATGACGACCGGCGCCAGGCGGGCGCCAGCGTGCAGTGTCCTCGTTTCCTCTTTGGTGCTAAAGAGGCAAGCGCAGGCGAGGAGTCCCGAGGCATCAGGCAAAGGTTGGCATATCGGTGCAATGAGACCAAGACCAGCTGGACGGCAGGACGGAGGTCACCGTGGAGCCCAAGACGGTGTCACCACCAGAGCCTTTGGCAAGCGAAGACCACCTTTAGTTAGGATAACTTGTACTAGTTGTCTCCCTTCGAATTTGGCCGTTGTGGCATCCCTTCCGTCTCAATATTTGGGGAGAGGACCAGGGCCTCTATAAATAGGACTAGCCACCACCGTAGGAGGCAAGTCATCTGAGGACGGATCATTCAGATCATCCCCAACCACCCAACTCACCGAGCACAAGAGCACCTCTCCTCAGGAGGTTGTTCTTCCCTTGTAACTGTTCATCCTCAACCCAAGAGGCAATCCACCACACCACAATGGAGTAGGGTATTACACCACATCGGTGGCCCGAACCAGTATAAACTCTCGTGTCTCTCGTTCTTTGGGTTCGTCGAGCTAGGCCTTGCAATCGTGGTGAGAGCGGGCTAGGGAGAGAGGGATCTTCGTGCGCACCCCAGTGTTCGAACCTCAAGGGTTTGCCGGAACCCGAAATCCTACAAAGGGGCACCTCGCCAGGTGCGCGTGACGTGAGCCATGACGACCAAGGCCAGGTGGGCGCCAGCGGGCATAGAGTACCAGTTGCCTCTTTGGTGTTAAAGGGGCAAGCGCGGGCGAGGTGTCCCGAGGCATCAGGCAAAGGTTTCCATATCGGTGCAACGAGACCAAGACCAGCAGGACGTCAGGACGGAGGTCACCGCGGAGCCCACAGTGGTGTCACCACCAGAGCCTTTGGCAGGTGAAGACCACCTTTTGTTAGGATAGCTTGTACTAGTTGTCCCCCTTCAAACTTGGCTATTGTGGGATCCCTTCCCGCCTAAACATTTGGGAAGAGGACCAGGGCCTCTATAAATATGACTAGCCACCACCTTAGCAAGGGGATGGATCATTCAGACCATCCTCACACGCACAAGCTCACCGAGCTAAAGAACACCTCTCCTCAGGAGGCTGCTCGTCCCTTGTACTTATTCATCCTTAGCCTACAAGGCAATCCACCACACCACACTGGAGTAGGGTATTACACCACAACGGTGGCCCGAACCAGTATAAACTCTCATGTCTCTTGTTCTTTGGGTTCGTCGGGCTAGGCCTTGAGATCGTTGCGAGAGCGAGCGAGAGAGAGATCTTCGTGCGCACCCAGTGTTCGAACCTCAAGGGTCTGCCGGAACCCGTAATCCGACATTTGGCGCGCCAGGTAGGGGGGCACCGAAGCTTCGCTCCTCCACCGGCCTTGCCTCTCCGTTCGGCCTCCATGGCTGGCGCTGCTCCCCTGACTGGACCGACGGGCGCCCGCGACGTGCCATGGGGCTCAGGGCCCTCACCCCTGCCTTACGGCGGGTGCAGTGGCCACACAAGTTCAGGCCGGAGATGCCACCCCGCTATGACGGTGCGGCAGATCCGTGGACCTTCCTGCTGGCATACGAGGAGGCTACAACAAGGTCATGGCCATCTGGTTCCCCATGGCCCTCACTGGCGCACTGCGCGCCTGGCTACTCAACCTGCCAAGATCCTCCGTGGCTTCTTGGGAGGAGCTACACGGCCTTTTCATCGCACGCTTCACGGTGCTGGCACCTGTCGCCGTCACGGCCCTCCTCGGTGGCTCGCAGGCACCGTGCTACCTCTTGAGCATGCGTTGGTTTTCCCTTGAAGAGCAAAGGGTGATGCAGCAAAGTAGCGTAAGTATTTCCCTCAGTTTTTGAGAACCAAGGTATCAATCCAGTAGGAGACTACACGCAAATCGCCTAGTACCTGCACAAACAATCTAGAACCTTGCAAACAACGCGATAAAGGGGTTGTCAATCCCTTCACGACCGCTTGCGTGTGAAGTTTATAGCATACGTGTCATCACACGTGTGACAAGTTTCATGGTTATCTTTATTCTTTATAGCATACGTGTCATCACAATAATCATCATAAATAGGAGGCATGCTTTCAGAATAATGAATTTGCTCATCAAAACTAGGGGGACTAAACATATCATCCTCATCAAACATAGCATCCCTATGCTTGTGGCTTTGCATATTATTAGCATCATGGGTATTCAAAGAATTCACACTAACAACATTGCAATCATGCTCATCATTCACATATTTCATGCCAAGCATTCTATGTAATTCTTCTTCTAGTGAGCACAATTTTCCTTCCCATCATTTTCACGAAAGATATTAAAAAGATGAAGCATATGAGGCACCCTTAATTCCACTTTTTTGTAGTTTTCTTTTATAGACTAAACTAGTGATAAAACAAGAAACAAAAAGATTCGATTGCAAGATCTAAAGATATACCTTCAAGCACTCACCTCCCCGGCAACGGCGCCAGAAATTGCTTGATGTCTACTACGCAACCTTCTTCTTGTAGACGTTGTTGGGCCTCCAAGTGTAGAGGTTTGTAGGAAAGTAGCAAATTTCCCTCAAGTGAATGACCTAAGGTTTATCAATCCGTGGGAGGCGTAGGATGAAGATGGTTTCTCTCAAACAACCCTGCAACCAAATAACAAAGAGTATCTTGTGTCCCCAACACACCCAATACAATGGTAAATTGTATAGGTGCACTAGTTCGGCGAAGAGATGGTGATACAAGTGCAATATGGATGGTAGATATAGGTTTTTAAATCTGAAAATATAAAAACAGCAAGGTAACCAATGATAAAGTGAGTAGAAACGGTATTGCAATGCGTTGAAACAAGGCCTAAGGTTCATACTTTCACTAGTGCAAGTTCTCTCAACAATAACAACATAATTGGATCATATAACTATCCCTCAACATGCAACAAAGAGTCACTCCAAAGTCACTAATAGCGGAGAACAAACAAACAGATTATTGTAGGGTATGAAACCACCTCAAAGTTATCCTTTCTGATCAATCTATACAAGAGTCCGTAGTAAAATAACACGAAGCTATTATTTCCATTCGATATATCCTAGAGTTCGTACTAGAATAACACCTTAAGACACAAATCAACCAAAACCCTAATGTCACCTAGATACTCCATTGTCACCTCAAGTATTCGTGGGTATGATTATACAATATGCATCACACAATCTCAGATTCATCTATTCAACCAACACAAAGAACTTCAAAGAGTGCCCCAAAGTTTCTACCGGGGAGTCAAGACGAAAATGTGTGCCAACCCCTATGCATAAGTAAACAAGGTCACTGAACCCGCAAGTTGATCACCAAAACATACATCAAGTAGATCACGTGAATATCCCATTCTCACCACAGATAAGCACATGCAAGACATACATCAGGTGTTCTCAAATCCTTAAAGACTCAATCCGATAAGATAACTTCAAAGGGAAAACTTAATCCATTACAAGAGAGTAGAGGGGCGAAACATCATAAGATCCAACTATAATAGCAAAGCTTGCGGTACATCAAGATCATGCCAAATCAAGAACACGAGAGAGAGAGAGAGAGAGAGATCAAACACATCGCTACTGGTACATACCCTCAGCCCCGAGGGTGAACTACTCCCTCCTTGTCATGGAGAGCGCTGGGATGATGAAGATGGCCACCGGTGAGGGATCCCCCCTTCGGTAGGGTGCCAGAACAGGGTCCCGATTGGTTTTTGGTGGATATAGAGGCTTGCGGCGGCTGAACTCCCGATCTAGGTTATGTTCTGGAAGTTTGGGTATATAAAAGAGGTGTTGGCGTTGGGAACAAGTCAGGGGGGTCTCTGAGGCGGCCACAATGTAGGGGGCGCGCCCAGGGGGTGATACGTCTCCAACGTATCTATGATTTATGAAGTATTCATGCTATTATATTATCTGTTTTGGATGTTTATGGGCTTTACTAAACACTTTTATATTATTTTTGGGACTAACCTATTAACCGGAGGCCCAGCCCAAATTGTTGTTTTCTTGCCTATTTCAGTGTTTCGAAGAAAAGGAATATCAAACAGAGTCCAAACGGAATGAAACCTTCGGGAGAGTTATTTTTGGAACGGAAGCAATCCAGGAGACTTGGAGTATACGTCAGGGAAGAAACGAGGAAGCCACGAGCCAGGGAGGCACGCCCTACCCCCTGGGCGCGCCCCCTCCCTCGTGGGCCCCTCGTGGCTCCCCTGAGTGTCTTCTTTCGCCTATATATATCCATATACCCTAAAAACATCGGAGAGCGGACTAGATCAGGAGTTCCGCCGCCGCAAGCCTCTGTAGCCACCAAAAACCAATCGGGACCCTGTTCCGGCACCCTGCCGGAGGGGGGATCCCTCACCGGTGGCCATCTTCATCATCCCGACGCTCTCCATGACGAGGAGGGAGTAGTTCACCCTCGGGCCTGAGGGTATGTACCAGTAGCTATGTGTTTGATCTCTCTCTCTCTCGTGTTCTTGATGTGGCACGATCTTGATGTATCGCGAGCTTTGCTATTATAGTGCGATCTTATGATGTTTCTCCCCCTCTACTCTCTTGTAATGGATTGAGTTTTCCCTTTGAAGTTATCTTATCGGATTGAGTCTTTAAGGATTTGAGAACACTTGATGTATGTCTTGCATGTGCTTATCTGTGGTGACAATGCGATATCACGTGATCTACTTGATGTATGTTTTGGTGATCAACTTGCGGCTTCAGTGACCTTGTGAACTTATGCATAGGGGTTGGCACACGTTTTCGTCTTGACTCTCCGGTAGAAACTTTGGGGCACTCTTTGAAGTACTTTGTGTTGGTTGAATAGATGAATCTGAGATTGTGTGATGCATATCGTATAATCATACCCACGGATACTTGAGGTGACATTGGAGTATCTAGGTGACATTAGGGTTTTGGTTGATTTGTGTCTTAAGGTGTTATTCTAGTACGAACTCTATGATAGATCGAATGGAAAGAATAGCTTCGTGTTATTTTACTACGGACTCTTGAATAGATTGATCAGAAAGGATAACTTTGAGGTGGTTTCGTACCCTACAATAATCTCTTTGTTTGCTCTCCGCTATTAGTGACTTTGGAGTGACTCTTTGTTGCATGTTGAGGGATAGTTATATGATCCAATTATGTTATTATTGTTGAGAGAACTTGCACTAGTGAAAGTATGAACCATAGGCCTTGTTTCCTATCATTGCAATACCGTTTACGCTCGCTTTTATCATTAGTGACCTTGCTGTTTTTATATTACAAAAACCTATATCTACCATCCATATTGCACTTGTATCACCATCTCTTCGCCGAACTAGTGCACCTATACAATTTACCATTGTATTGGGTGTGTTGGGGACACAAGAAACTCTTTGTTATTTGGTTGCAGGGTTGTTTGAGAGAGACCATCTTCATCCTACGCCTCCCACGGATTGATAAACCATAGGTCATCCACTTGAGGGAAATTTGCTATTGTCCTACAAACCTCTGCACTTGGAGGCCCAACAACGTCTACAAGAAGAAGTTTGTGTAGTAGACATCAAGCTCTTTTCTGGCGCCGTTGCCGGGGAGGTGAGTGCTTGAAGGTATATATTCAGATCTTGTAATCGAATCTTTTAGTTTCTTGTTTTATCACTAGTTTAGTGTATAAAAGAAAACTACAAAAAAATGGAATTAAGGGTGCCTCATATGCTTCATGTTTTTAATGTCTTTTGTGAAAATGATGGGAAGGAAAATTGTGCTCAAGTACTAGAAGAAGAATTACATAGAATGCTTGGCATAAAATATGTGAATGATGAGCATGATTGCAATGTTGTTAGTATGAATTCTTTGAATACCCATGATGCTAATGATATGCAAAGCCACAAGCTTGGGGATGCTATGTTTGATGAAGATGATATGTTTAGTCCCCCAAGTTTTGATGAGAATATTTATTATTCTGAAAGCATGCCTCCTATTTATGATGATTATTTTGATGACACGTATGCTATAAAGAATAAAGATAACCATGAAACTTGTCATCATGATTTTAATTTTCAATTGGATTATGCTTCACATGATAGTTATTTTGTTGACTTTGCTCCCACTACTATTGATAAGAATAAATTTGCTTATGTGGAGAGTAGTAAAATTTCTATGCTTGTAGATCATGAAAAGAATGCTTTATGTGATAGTTATATTGTTGAATTCATTCATGATGCTACTGAAAATTATTATGAGGAAGGAATATATTCTTGTAACAATTGCAATAATATCAAGTTTCCTCCCTATGTGCTTAAAGTTTTGAAGTTATGCTTGTTTTGCCTTCCTATGCTAGTTGATTATTGTTCCTATAAGTTGTTTGCTCACAAAATCCCTATTCACAGGATGTGGTTTAGACTTAAATGTGCTAGTCATATTCTTCATGATGCTCTCTTTATGTTTCAGTTCTTATCTTTTATGTGAGCATCATTGAAATCGTCATGCCTAGCTAGGGGCGTTAAACGTTAGCGCTTGTTGGGAGGCAACCCAATTTTATTTTTGTTCTTCACTTTTTGCTCCTGTTTAGTAATAAATATTTTATCTAGTCTCTGGTTAGATGTGGTTTTATGTTTTAATTAGTGTTTGTGCCAAGTAAAACCTATAGGATCTTCTTGGATGATAGTTATTTGATCTTGCTGAAAATATCAAAAACTTTCTGCTCACGAAAACAATTGTTAAAAATCAGAAGAACGTGATAAAATACTGATTCCAATTTCAGTAGATCATTAAACAAATTATATAGGTCTTCCTGTTTTGGTAGAATTTTTGAGTTACAGAAAGTATACGTTTGATACAGATTACTACAGACTGTTCTGTTTTTGACAGATTCTGTTTTCTATGTGTTGTTTGCTTATTTTGATGAATCTATGAGTAGTATCGGAGGGTATGAACCATAGAGAAGTTGTAATACAGTATATATTACACCAATATGAATTTAGAATGAGTTCACAACAGTACCTAAGTGGTGATTTATTTTCTTATACTAACGGAGCTTACGAGTTTTCTGTTAAGTTTTGTGTTGTGAAGTTTCCAAGTTTTGGGTAAAGATTCGATGGACTATGGAATAAGGAGTGGAAAAATCCTAAGCTTGGGTATGCCCAAGGAACCCCAAGGTAAAATTCAAGGACAACCAAAAGCCTAAGCTTGGGGATGCCCCGGAAGGCATCCCCTCTTTCGTCTTCGTCTATCGGTAACTTTACTTGGGGCTATATTTTTATTCACCACGTGATATGTGTATTGCTTGGAGCGTCAATTTATTTTATTAGGATTTGCTTGATGTTATTTAGAACAATGTTTTGCTTCTTTTACTTCAATAAAAATGGCATTGATAGCCTTTACTATGCCTATTTCACAAGTCTTCATGTTGCTGTTTGAAAACAGAAAGTTTACCGCTGTTGCAAAAATTCCCTAGAAAAGTCAGAATGTGATAAAATGTTGAAACCTTTTGAATAATAAGCTCTGATAAATTTACTACAGTGGGAATTTTCGTTCATAATTTTTGGAACTAGGGAAGTATGGATCTTGCTGCATTCTTTATAGACTGTTCTGTTTAGGCAGATTGCTGTTATGTTTGCATTGTTTGCATATGTTTGCTTCTGTAATGATTCTATTTGAGGATAAGACTATTAAATATGCAGAGGCATTTAGTATGCAATGTTGAATAATAATTTTAGTGATTTGCTACAGTAGAGTATGATAAGATTTTTGCATTGGTTTATACTAACTTATCTCACGAGTTCTTGTTGAGTTTTGTGTGGATGAAGCTTTTGATATTTAGGGAGACCGTGATATGAGAGGAATTAAGGAGACACAAAAGCTCAAGCTGGGGGATGCGCAAGGCATCCCAAGATAATATTTCAAGAAGTCTCAAGCGTCTAAGCTTGGGGATGCCCCGGTTGGCATCCCACCTTTCTTCTTCGACAACTATCGGTTAGTATCGGTTGATCCTAAGTTTTTGCTTCTTCACATGATGTTTGCTATTCTTAGAATGTCATTTTATTTTGTTTTGCTTGTTGTTCGAATAAAGTATCAAGATCTGAAATTATTAAATGGGAGAGTCTTCACATAGCTAAATAATTATTTAACTACTCATTGATCTTCACTTATATCTTTTTGGAGTAGTTTGTCATTTACTCGTGTGCTTCACTTATATCCTATGGGTAAATAGTTGAATGATTTGAATATCATAAATCTGAAATTATATATGTTTCATATGTTTATCCCATGGGGAGTAATGACTTCACATATAAAAAGTAGAGGTGGTAAATTTATTGAAGGTTAGCAAACATTGTATTGGTCACTTGAACAATTCATGAAAGAATATTGAGGGAAGAGAGATCTCACATATAAATATACTATCTTGGACAACTTTTGTAATTGTGAGCACTCATTAAAATATGACATGTTAAAAGGTTGATGTTGGACAAGGAAGACAACGTAATGGGTTATGTTTTCTTATATCTGAAATTAAAGTATATTGTCATGGATCATCCAACATGTTGAGCTTGCCTTTCCCCCTCATGCTAGCCAAATTCTTTGCACCAAGTAGAGATATTACTTGTGCTTCCAAACATCCCTTAAACCAGTATTGCCATGAGAGTCCACCATACCTACCTATGGATTGAGTAAGATCCTTCAAGTAAGTTGTCATCGGTGCATGCAATAAAAATTGCTCTCTAAATATGTATGATCTTTTAGTGCGGAGAAAATAAGCTTTATATGATCTTGTGATACGGAAGCAATAAAAGCGACGGACTGCATAATAAAGGTCCCTATCACAAGTGGCAATATAAAGTGACGTTCTTTCGCATTAAGATTTTGTGCATCCAACTATAAAAGCGCATGACAACCTCTGCTTCCCTCTGCGAAGGGCCCATATTTTATTCTTGACTTATACCTTATGCAAGAGTCATGGTGATCTTCACCTTTCCTTTTTACATTTTATCCTTTGGCAAGCACATTGTGTTGGAAAGATCCTGATATATATATATATCCAATTGGATGTAAGGCATCATGAACTATTATTGTTGACATTACCCTTGAGGTAAAAGGTTGGGAGGCGAATCTATAAGCCCCTATCTTTCTCTGTGTCTGATTAAAACTTTGAACCCATAAATATCACGTGAGTGTTAGCAATTGCGAAAGACTAAATGATAGTTGAGTATGTGAAGTTTGTTGAATCAAAGCTCTGACACAGACCCTTCCAGAAAATAAGATGAATTGTAATTGCTTGATGACTAATAACACGGTTTGTTAGTTTTCAAGAAAGTTTATGATCTATACTTTAACATGTGAATAGTTTGTTACTTGATCATGAAAAGTTTTATGAGTTGAGCTACTGTTATGACATATAATGATGCTAGAAAAGGTGGTTGAAATTATCATTGATCAAACTTGTGCACCTGCTAGCATTCACACTTCATAAATTATTTCTATTATCATTTACCTACTCGAGGACGACCAGGAATTAAGCGTGGGGATGCTGATACGTCTCCAACGTATCTATGATTTATGAAGTATTCATGCTATTATATTATCTGTTTTGGATGTTTATGGGCTTTACTAAACACTTTTATATTATTTTTGGGACTAACCTATTAACCGGAGGCCCAGCCCAAATTGTTGTTTTCTTGCCTATTTCAGTGTTTCGAAGAAAAGGAATATCAAACGGAGTCCAAACGGAATGAAACCTTCGGGAGAGTTATTTTTTGAGCGGAAGCAATCCAGGAGACTTGGAGTATACGTCAGGGAAGCAACGAGGAAGCCAAGAGGCAGGGAGGCGCGCCCTACCCCCCTGGGCGCGCCCCCCACCCTCGTGGGCCCCTCGTGGCTCCCCTGACCGACTTCTTTCGCCTATATATATCCATATACCCTAAAAACATCGGAGAGCAGAATAGATCAGGAGTTCCGCCGCCGCAAGCCTCTGTAGCCACCAAAAACCAATCGGGACCCTGTTCTGGCACCCTGCTAGAGGGGGGATCCCTCACCGGTGGCCACCTTCATCATCCCGGCGCTCTCCATGACGACGAGGGAGTAGTTCACCCTCGGGGATGAGGGTATGTACCAGTAGCTATGTGTTTGATCTCTCTCTCTCTCTCGTGTTCTTGATGTGGCACGATCTTGATGTATCACGAGCTTTGCTATTATAGTTGGATCTTATGATATTTCTCCCCCTCTACTCTCTTGTAATGGATTGAGTTTTCCCTTTGAAGTTATCTTATCAGATTGAGTCTTTAAGGATTTGAGAACACTTGATGTATGTCTTGCATGTGCTTATCTGTGGTGACAATGGGATATCACGTGATCTACTTGATGTATGTTTTGGTGATCAACTTGCGGGTTTAGTGACCTTGTGAACTTATGCATAGGGGTTGGCACACGTTTTCGTCTTGACTCTCCGGTAGAAACTTTGGGGCACTCTTTGAAGTACTTTGTGTTGGTTGAATAGATGAATCTGAGATTGTGTGATGCATATCGTATAATCATACCCATAGATACTTGAGGTGACATTGGAGTATCTAGGTGACATTAGGGTTTTGGTTGATTTGTGTCTCAAGGTGTTATTCTAGTACGAACTCTATGGTAGATCGAACGGAAAGAATAGCTTCGTGTTATTTTACTACGGACTCATGAATAGATTGATCAGAAAGGATAACTTTGAGGTGGTTTCGTACCCTACAATAATCTCTTCGTTTGCTTTCCGCTATTAGTGACTTTGGAGTGAATCTTTATTGCATGTTGAGGGATAGTTATATGATCCAATTATGTTATTATTGTTGAGAGAACTTGCACTAGTGAAAGTATGAACCCTAGGCCTTGTTTCCTATCATTGCAATACCATTTACGCTCGCTTTTATCATTAGTTACCTTGCAGTTTTTATATTACGAAAACCTATATCTACCATCCATATTGCACTTGTATCACCATCTCTTCGCCGAACTAGTGCACCTATACAATTTACCATTGTATTGGGTGTGTTGGGGACACAAGAGACTCTTTGTTATTTGGTTGCAGGGTTGTTTGAGAGAGACCATCTTTATCCTACGCCTCCCACGGATTGATAAACCTTAGGTCATCCACTTGAGGGAAGTTTGCTACTGTCCTACAAACTTCTGCACTTGGAGGCCCAACAACGTCTACAAGAAGAAGGTTGTGTAGTAGACATCAGGGGGTAGGGACTCTTCTGGCCCATCTCCGATACTCCGTGGGCTTCTTCTGGTCCAAAAATAAGCTCCGTGAATTTTCAGGTCAATTGGACTATGTTTGGTTTTCCTTTTATACGATACTCAAAAACAAGAAAAAAAAATAGAAACTGGCACTGGGCTCTAGGTTAATAGGTTAGTCCCAAAAATCATATAAAATAGCATATAAAACATCCTAGATGGATAATATAATAGCATGGAACAATCAAAAACTATAGATACGTTGGAGATGTATCAAGCATCCCCAAGCTTAATTCCTGCTCGTCCTCGAGGAGGTAAATGATAAAAACAGAATTTTTGATGTGGAATGCTACCTAACATATTTATCAATGTAATTTTCTTTATTGTGGCATGAATGTTCAGATCCGAAAGATTCGAGACAAAAGTTTAATATTGACATAAAAATAACAATACTTGAAGCATACTAACCAAGCAATTATATCTTATCAAAATAACATAGCCAAAGAAAGCTCATCCCTACAAAATCATATAGTTTGGCCATGCTTCATTTTCATCACACAAAAATGCTCTCATCATGCACAACCCCGATGACAAGCCAAGCAATTGTTCCATACTTTAGTATTTCTCAAACTTTTTCAACTTTCACGCAATACATGAGCGTGAGCCATGGACATAGCACTATGGGTGGAATAGAATATAATGATGGGGGTTGTGTGGAGAAGACAAAAAAGGAGAGACTCTCACATTGACGCGACTAATCAACGGGCTAGGGAGATGCCCATCAATTGATGTCAATGCAAGGAGTAGGGATTGCCATGCAACGGATGCACTAGAGCTATAAATGTATGAAAGCTCAACAAAAGAAACTAAGTGAGTGTGCATCCAACTTGCTTGCTCATGAAGACCTAGGGCATTTGAGGAAGCCCATTGTTGGAATATACAAGCCAAGTTCTATAATGAAAAATTCCCACTAGTATATGAAAGTGACAAAATAAGAGACTCTCTATCATAAAGATCATGGTGTTACTTTGAACCACAAGTGTGGAAAAAGGATAGTAGCATTGTCCCTTCTTTTCTTTTCTTTTCTTTTCCTTTTTTTCATTTTCCTTTCTTTTTTTATTTGGCCTTTCTTTTTTTTCTTTTTTTCATGGGACAATACTCTATTAATGATGATCATCACACTTCTACTTATTTACAACTCAATGATTACAACTCGATACTAGAACAAAATATGACTCTATATGAGTGCCTCCGGCGGTGTATCGGGATGGGCAATGAAGCAAGAGTGACATGTATGAAAAATTATGCATGGTGGCCTTGCCACAAATACGATGTCAACTACATGATCATGCAAGGCAATATGACAATGATGAAGCGTGTCACAATAAATGAAACGGTGGAAAGTTGCATGGCAATATATCTCCGAATGGCTATGGAAATGCCATAATAGGTAGGTATGGTGGCTGTTTTGAGGAAGATATAAGGAGTTTTATGTGTGATAGAGCGTATCATATCATGGGGTTTGGATATACCGGCGAAGTTTGCACCAACTCTCAAGGTGAGAAAGGGCAATGCACGGTACCGAAGAGGCTTGCAATGATGGAAGGTGAGAGTGCGTATAATCCATGGACTCAACATTAGTCATAAAGAACTCACATACTTATTGCAAAAATCTACAAGTCATCAAAACCAAGCACTACGCGCATGCTCCTAGGGGGATAGATTGGTAGGAAAAGACCATCGCTTGTCCCCGACCGCCACTCATAAGAAGGACAATCTAAGAAACACCTCATGCTTCAAATTTGTCAAACAACGTTTACCATATGTGCATGCTACGGGACTTGCAAATTCAACACAAGTATTTCTCAAATTCACAATTACTCAACTAGCACGACTCTAATATTACCATCTTCATATCTCAAAACAATCATCAAGTATCAAACTTCTCATAGTATTCAATGCACTCTATATGAAAGTTTTTTTATATCCCTCTTGGATGCCTATCATATTAGGAATAAATTCATAACCAAAGAAAATTACCATGCTGTTTAGAGACTCTCCAAATGATATAAGTGAAGCATGAGATTTCAACAATTTCTATAAAATAAAACTACCACCGTGCTCTAAAAAGATATAAGTGAAGCACTAGAGCAAACGACAAACTACTCCGAAAGATATAAGTGAAGATCAATGAGTAGTTGAATAATTATGTAACTATGTGAAGACTCTCTAACATTTAAGAATTTAAGATCTTGGTATATTATTCAAACAGCAAGCAAAACAAAATAAAACAAAATGACGCTCGAAGCAAAAAACATATCATGTGGTGAATAAAAATATGGCTCCAAGTAAAGTTACCGATGAACGAAGAGAAAGAGGGGATGCCATCCGGGGCATCCCCAAGCTTAGGCTCTTGGTTGTCCTTGAATATCACCTGGGGCTGCCTTGGGCATCCCCAAGCTTAGGCTCTTGCCACTCCTTATTCCATAGTCCATCGAATCTTTACCCAAAACTTGAAAACTTCACAACACAAAACTTAACAGAAAACTCGTAAGCTCCGTTAGTATAAGAAAATAAATCACCACTTAGGTACTATTGTGAAATCATTCTTAAATTCATATTGGTGTAATATCTACTGTATTCCAACTTCTCTATGGTTCATACCCTCCGATACTACTCATAGGTTCATCAAAATAAGCAAACAACACAATGAAAACAAAATCTGTCAAAAATAGAACAGTCTGTAGTAATCTGTATCATTCGAATACTTCTGTAACTCCAAATATTCTACCAAATTAGGAAAGCTTGAGCAATTTGTGTACCAATCCAGAGCAAAAATAATCAGATCAAAAGCACGTTTGTGTGAATTATCAAAACTAATTTACTGGGCGCAAAAGTTTCTGATTTTCAGCAGGATCAACACAACTATCACCGTAAGCTATCCTAAAGGTCTTACTTGGCACTTCCGTAGCGACCAGACCTCAAACAGTCTGTGCTGCTGTGCACTAGTGTCATCCCTGGATCAGTAATGCTGACACGCACAGTACAAATGGAGGATTTATAACAGAGTAGCAATCACACACTTATTACAACGAGTATCTCAAGAGAGAAATAAGTATGAGAAATATGGCTTAAGGCCATCTAAAAACGATAACAGCGGAAGACTTGGAAGATAAGTGAGTCCATCAACTCCAACGGCATCAATGAGTATAAGACCATGACCTAAGGCACCTTACTCGTCGTCTGAATAGTCTGCAACATGAAACGTTGCAGCCCGAAAACGGGTCAGCACATGGAATATGCTGGCAATGTAACACATAGAGAGTAATGAATATAATAATGCTATACTACATGCATATATGGCTGGTAGAAGGCTCTATGGTTACAGTTTTGCGAAAAGCCAATTTTTCCCTACTGCAAAGGAATAAATTTTATTTAACTATCATGGTGGTTGTTAAACATTGAGATGGTTGACAGCATCTCAATCCCAATTAAATTTCATCATTAACCCAACAAAATTAATTAAAGTAACATGATGAGATTCACATGATAATCCAAATACTAGATACTCAAGATATCCATAACCGGGGACACGGCTAATCATGATTAGTTTGTACACTCTGCAGAGGTTTGGGCACTTTTCCCCACAAGACTCGATCGTCTTCGCTTGATTCTCGCACTACATGATGTTTGAGAAACGGATGACCGAGACACAATCTTTCAGAAGTGTTTGCACCTTACGAATGGGTAGACCGTTACACCTACTTTCCCCTACATCTGCTAGTCTACCACTGTAAGAGTTCACACAACTTAGTCAACTATGCTAGAGCCCATAATAGCTTGCGGCTGCACACGGAAGTTTCTAGCATGAATAATCTCATGATCCCTTTGAACCTGGGTGGCGGTCCAAAAGAAAAATAGGCAATCCTGGAATACCCAGGTACCTCAATCCACCCAGATGTGAGTTTTAGTTGCCACCTTAAGGTTGACCATTAATTAACAATCTCACATCTGTCATGGTAACACTCAAACCCAATCCACGTCTACTAGCATAGCATAGCAATATGAGCAAATGTAGAAGTAACTCCCAAGGTTTGATAACAAAACTGGCAATAGGTACTACCTCAACTACTTCCCAATACCACAATTCAATTAGATCCTAATCATGCAATTGTTTGAGGATTGGTCTAATGCAATAAAACTGGGTGTTAAAAGAGGTATGATCAAAGTGTTACTTGCCTTGATGATGATCCGTGAAACCTAGAGATTCGAAGTAGCAAGCGGCGCACTCCGGGTACTCTATCGCAAACAAACAAGCAAACAATAAGCACTCATCTAATGCACAGGTAAAACTCAAATAAAGATCTAACCAGAAAGTTCAACTTAAGAACTCCGGTTTGCAAAAAGAATCGAATCAAACGAAGCAACGAAAGTCAAACGGTGAAAGAAACAAGCTTCCTTTACTAATCTTGATCTAAGTCAAATTTTACAGTAGTAAAATCTTGTTTGAATAGGTTAAACGGAAAGAGAATTTCAAGACGAAACTCTAGGCGCTTGAATTGCCTGATTCCGATAAACGAGCTAAAATATAAACTAAAACGAAAAACACATCAGAAATCGCGATCTCGGAAATCGCGGAAAATCCGACGAAAAAGAAAACTGATGAATAGTCAAACGAACGGACGTTCGTTAACCGCGGCTAACCGGCGAACACGTTCGTTAAAACGAACGGATCGGTGAACGTTCACTAACTAACTAAACCAAAATAAAATCGATCTATAAAAAAAATCTAGGGTTTTCAAAAAAAACCGAGGCGGTTTTTTTAAAAAACCGGCATGGCGGCGGCGGCTGCGGCTACCTCGTCGGGGCAACTCCGGCGGGGCTCGGGACGAGCTTCGGCGGGGCTCGGGGGTGCGGCGAGGGGCGGCGGGGCTCGGGGAGGCGGGCGGCGGCGTCAGGGCTTCCCGAGGCGGCGGCGATAGGCGGCTCCGACGCGACTCCTTCGGGCGGCGTCGGGTGCGGGGCGGGGTTGGGATGAGGTGAGGAGAGGGCGGCGGGGCTGGGGTACTTAAGGAGGGGGGTGCCGTGGGGAAGGGGTAAGGCGGCGGCGGCGTCGTCCCCGACCGGGACTCGGGCGGCGGCGGGAGCTAGGTCTCCGGGAGGGAGACGGCTCGGGCGGTGGGCTGGGCCGTCGGTTGGGCCTCAGCCCAGTCGGCGCGCTCGGGATTTTCTTTTAAATAATTTCGCCGAACCTAAGAAAAATCATAGAAAAAATAAATAAATATCCAAAAATGCCAAAACAAATTTTCACCGTCTAATTAAAATAATTAGAACGAGATGAACATTTTCTTGGCCTAAAAATGCAGTTTGAAAACGTGCAATTTTTTTTCTAATGCAATTAAAATTGCAAATAAAATCCGAATAAAATCAAATATTTGATTTTAATATTTTTCCTCCAACATTTCAATTATTTTGGAGAAGGCATATTTTCTCCTCTCATTTATTTTAATACGAAATATTTTTCGGAGAGAAAAATAATTAAAACCAAAATCCTCGTTTCATTATTTGATAAAAATCAAATATGAAAACCGCGAAAAATTCCCCAACTCTCTCCGAGGGTCCTTGAGTTGCTTAGGATTTTCGAGGATTTTGCCAAAATGCAATAAAATATGCTATGCAATGATGATCTAATGTATAACATTCCAAATTGAACATTTGGGATGTTACAACTTTATTGAAACAAAAGCTATAAAACGTGATTACTACAGTAGCATAAGCATGTGAACACACAAAAACAGTAAAGGTAAATATTGGGTTGTCTCCCAACAAGCACTTTTCTTAAATGCCTTTTAGCTAGGCATGATGATTTCAATGATGCTCGCATAAAGGATAAGAATTGAAACATAAAGAGAGCATCATGAAGCATATTACTAACACATTTAAGTCTAACCCACTTCCTATGCATAGGTATTTTGTGAGCAAACAACTTATGGGAACAATAATCAACTAGCATAGGAAGGTAAAACAAGCAAATCTTCCAGATTTTCAACACATAGAGAGGAAACTTGATATTATTGCAATATGTAGAAGCATATGATCCTCTCTCATAATATTTTTCAGTAGCATCATGAATGAATTCAACCATATAACCAGCACATAAAGCATTCTTTTCATGATCTACTTGCATAGAAATTTACTACTCTCCACATAGGCAACCTTATTCTCATCAATAGTAGTAGGAGCAAACTCAACAAAATAACTATCATATGAAGCATAATCCAATTGAAAATTAAAATCATGATGACAAGTTTCATGGTTATCTTTATTCTTTATAGCATACGTGTCATCACAATAATCATCATAAATAGGAGGCATGCTTTCATCATAATGAATTTGCTCATCAAAACTTGGGGGACTAAACATATCATCTTCATCAAACATAGCATCCCCAAGCTTGTGGCTTTGCATATCATTAGCATCATGGGTATTCAAAGAATTCACACTAACAACATTGCAATCATGCTCATCATTCACATATTTTATGCCAAGCATTCTATGTAATTCTTCTTCTAGTACTTGAGCACAATTTTCCTTCCCATAAGTTTCACGAAAGATATTAAAAAGATGAAGCATATGAGGCACCCTTTATTCCATTTTTTCGTAGTTTTCTTTTATAGACTAAACTAGTGATAAAACAAGAAACAAAAAGATTCGATTGCAAGATCTAAAGATATACCTTCAAGCACTCACCTCCCCGGCAAGGGCACCAGAAATTGCTTGATGTCAACTACGCAACCTTCTTCTTGTAGACGTTGTTGGGCCTCCAAGTGCAGAGGTTTGTAGGACAGTAGCAAATTTCCCTCAAGTGGATGACCTAAGGTTTATCAATCCGTGGGAGGCGTAGGATGAAGATGGTCTCTCTCAAGCAACCATGTAACCAAATAACAAAGAGTCTCTTGTGTCCCCAACACACCCAATACAATGGTAAATTGTATAGGTGCACTAGTTCGGCGAAGAGATGGTGACACAAGTGCAATATGGATGGTAGATATAGGTTTTTGTAATCTGAAAATATAAAAACAGCAAGGTAACTAATGATAAAAGTGAGTAGAAACGGTATTGCAATGCGTTCAAACAAGGCCTAAGGTTCATACTTTCACTAGTGCAAGTTCTCTCAACAATAATAACATAATTGGATGATATAACTATCCCTCAACATGAAACAAAGAGTCACTCCAAAGTCAGTAAATAGCGGAGAGCAAACAAAGAGATTATTGTAGGGTACGAAACCACCTCAAAGTTATCCTTTCTGATCAATCTATTCAGGAGTCCGTAGTAAAATAACACGAAGCTATTCTTTCCGTTCGATCTATCCTAGAGTTCATACTAGAATAACACCTTAAGACACAAATCAACCAAAACCCTAATGTCACCTAGATACTCCATTGTCACCTCAAGTATCTGTGGGTATGATTATACGATATGCATCACACAATCTCAGATTCATCTATTCAACCAACACAAAGAACTTCAAACATTGCCCCAAAGTTTCTGCCGCAGAGTCAAGACGAAGATGTGTGACAACCCCTATGCATAAGTTCACAAGGTCACTGAACCCGCAAGTTGATCACCAAAACATACATCAAGTAGATCACCTGAATATCCCATTGTCACCACAGATAAGCACATGCAAGACATACATCAAGTGTTCTCAAATCCTTAAAGACTCAATCCGATAAGTTAACTTCAAAAGGAAAACTCGATCCATTACAAGAGAGTATAGGGGGAGAAAAATCATAAGATCCAACTATTAGCAAAGCTCGCGGTACATCAAGATTGTGCCAAATCAAGAACATGAGAGAGAGAGATCAAACACATAGCTACTGGTACATACCCTCGGCCCCAAGGGTGAACTACTCCCTCCTCGTCATGGAGAGCACCGGGATGATGAAGATGGCCACCGATGAGGGATCCCCCCTCCGGCAGGGTGCCGGAACAGGGTCCCAATTGGTTTTTGGTGGCTACAGAGGCTTGCGGCGGCGGAACTCCTGATCTAGGTTATGTTCTGGAAGTTTGGGTATATATAAGAGGTGTTGGCGTCGGGGACAAGTCAAGGGGGGTCTCCGTTGCGGCCACGAGGTAGGGGGCGCGCCGAGGGGGGTAGGGTGCACCCCCACCCTCGTGGGTGCCTTCGGACTCTTCTGGCCCATCTCCGATACTCCGTGGGCTTCTTCTGGTCCAAAAATAAGCTCCACGAATTTTCAGGTCAATTGGACTCCGTTTGGTTTTCCTTTTCTGCGATGCTCAAAAACAAGAAAAAAACAAAAACTGGCACTGGGCTCTAGGTTAATAGGTTAGTCCCAAAAATCATATAAAATAGCATATAAAACATCCTAGATGGATAATATAATAGCATGGAACAATCAAAAATTATAGATACGTTGGAGACGTATCACTAACCAAGCAATTATGTCTCATCAAAATAACATAGCCAAAGAAAGCTTATCCCTACAAAATCATATAGTTTGGCCATGCTTCATTTTCGTCACACAAAATGCTCCCATTATGCACAACCCCAATGACAAGCCAAGCAATTGTTTCATACTTAGCCTTTTCAAACTCTTTCAACTTTCACGCAATAGATGAGCGCGAGCCATGGACATAGCACTATGGGTGGAATAGAATATGATGATGGAGGTTGTGTGAGAAGACAAAAAAAGTAGAAAGTCGCACATTGACGCGACTAATCAATGGGCTATGGAGATGCCCATCAATTGATGTCAATGCAAGGAGTAGGGATTGCCATGCAACGGATGCACTAGAGCTATAAATATATGAAAGCTCAACAAAAGAAACTAAGTGGGGGTGCATCCAACTTGCTTGCTCACGAAGACCTAGGGCATTTCGAGGAAGCCCATCGTCATTGGAATATACAAGCCAATTTCTATAATGAAAAATTCCCACTAGTATATGAAAGTGACAAAATAAAAGACTCTCTATCATGAAGATCATGGTGCTACTTTGAAGCACTAGTGTGAAAAAGGATACTAACATTGCCCCTTCTCTCTTTTTCTCTCATTTTTTTATTTGGGCCTTCTCTTTTTTTATGGCCTTTTTTTTATTTGGACTTCTTTGGCCTCTTTTTTTCGTCCAGAGTCTCATCCGGACTTGTGGGGGAATCATAGTCTCCATCAACCTTTCCTCACATGGGACAATGCTCTAATAATGAAAATCATCACACTTTTAATTACTTACAACTCAAGGATTACAACTCGATACTTAAAACAAAATATGACTATGTGAATGCCTCGGCGGTGTACCGGGATGTGCAATGAATCAAGAGTGACATGTATGAAAGAATTATGAAGGTGGCTTTGCCACAAATACGATGTCAACTACATGATCATGCAAAGCAATATGACAATGATGGAGCGTATCAAAATAAACGGAACGGTGGAAAGTTGCATGGCAATATATCTCGGAATGGCTATGAAAATGCCATAATAGGTAGGTATGGTGGCTGTTTTGAGGAAGATATAAGGAGGCTTATGTGTGATAGAGCGTATCATATCACGGGGTTTGGATGCATCGGCGAAGTTTGCACCAACTCTCGAGGTGAGAAAGGGAAATGCACGGTACCGAAGAGGCTAGCAACGATGGAAGGGTGAGAGTGTGTATAATCCATGGACTCAACATTAGTCATAAAGAACTCACATACTTATTGCAAAAATCTACAAGTCATCAAAACCAAGCACTACGCGCATGCTCCTAGGGGGATAGATTGGTAGGAAAAGACCATCGCTCGTCCCCGACCGCCACTCATAAGGAAAGCAATCAAAGAACACCTCATGCTTCAAATTTGTCACCCAACGTTTACCATACGTGCATGCTACGGGACTTGCAAACTTAAACACAAGTATTTCTCAATTCCACAATTACTCAACTAGAACAACTCTAATATTACCATCTTTATATCTCAAAACCACTATCAAGTATCAAACTTCTCATAGTATTTAATGCACTATATATGAAAGTTTTTATTATACCATCTTGGATGCCTATCATATTAGGACTAATGTTATAGCCAAAGCAAATTACCATGCTGTTCTAAAAGACTCTCAAAATAATATAAGTGAAGCACGAGAGATCAATAATTTCCATAAAATAAAACCACCACCGTGCTCTAAAAAGGTATAAGCGAAGCACTAGAGCAAAATTATCTAGCTCAAAAGATATAAGTGAAGCACATAGAGTATTCTAATAAATTCCGATTCATGTGTGTCTCTCCAAAAGGTGTGTACAGCAAGGATGATTGTGGTAAACTAAAAAGCAAAGACTCAATTCATACAAGACGCACCAAGCAAAACACATATCATGTGGTGAATAAAAATATAGCCTCAAGTAAAGTTACCGATAGACGAAGACGAAAGAGGGGATGCCTTCCAGGGCATCCCCAAGCTTAGGCTTTTGGTTGTCCTTGAATTTTACCTTGGGGTACCTTGGGAATCCCCAAGCTTAGGCTCTTGCCACTCCTTATTCCAAAATCCATCAAATCTTTACCCAAAAACTTGAAAACTTCACAACACAAAACTTAAACAGAAAATCTCATGAGCTCCGTTAGTGTAAGAAAACAAACCACCACTTTAAGGTACTGTAATGAACTCATTCTTTATTTATATTGGTTTTAAACCTACTGTATTCCAACTTCTCTATGGTTCGTACCCCCTGATACTAGCCATAGATTCATCAAAACAAGCAAACAACACACGAAAAACAGAATCTGTCAAAAACAGAACAGTCTGTAGTAATCTGTATCAAACGTATACTTCTGGAACTCCAAAAATTCTGAAATAAATTGGTGGACGTGAGGAATTTATCTATTGATCATCTGCAAAAATAATCAACCTAAAAGCACTCTCCAGTAAAAAATTGCAGCTAATCTCATGAGCGCTAAAGTTTCTGTTTTTTACAGCAAGATCACAAAGACTTCACCCAAGTCTTCACAGAGGTTCTACTTGGCACAAACACTAATTAAAACATAAAACCACATCTAAACAGAGGCTAGATGAATTATTTATTACTAAACAGGAACAAAAATCAAGGAACAAAAATAAAATTGGGTTGCCTCCCAACAAGCGCTATCGTTTAACGCCCCTAGCTAGGCATAAAAACAAGAATAGATCTAGGTATGACCATCTTTGGTGTTTAATCCAAAAATGGCTCTGATAATAGATTCATAAGGTAATTTAATTTTCCTCCTAGGAAAGTGTTCCATGCCTTTCCTTAATGGAAATTGGAATCTAATATTTCCTTCTTTCATATTAGTAATTGCACCAATCGTTCTAAGGAAAGGTCTACCAAGAATAATAGGACATGTAGGATTGAAATCTATATCAAGAACAATGAAATCTACGGGCACATAATTCCTATTTTCAACAATAAGAACATCATTAATCCTTCCCATAGGTTTCTTAATGGTGGAATCCGCAAGATGCAAATTTAAAGAACAATCATCAAATTCACGGAAACCTAGCACATCACACAAAGTTTTGGGAATCGTCGAAACACTATCACCCAAATCACATAAAGCATAGCATTCATGATCTTTAATCTTAATTTTAATAGTAGGTTCCCACTCATCATAAAGTTTTCTAGGGATAGAAACTTCTAATTCAAGCTTTTCTTCATAGGATTGCATTAAGGCATCAACGATATGTTTAGTAAAAGCTTTATTTTGATCATAAGCATGAGGAGAATTTAACACGGATTGCAACAAGGAAATACAATCTATCAAAGAGAAATTATCATAATTAAATTCCTTGAAATCCAAAATAGTGGGTTCATTGCTATGTAAAGTTTTAACCTCTTCAATCCCACTTTTACCAATTTTTGCATCAAGATCTAAAAACTCCGAATCATTGGGACGCCTTTTAACTAAAGTTGACTCATCTCCAGTCCCATCATTATCAAGATTCATATTGGAAAACAAAGATTTAATAGGAGACACATCAATCACTTTTAGATCTTCATTATTGTTATTATCTAAATCTTCCGGTTTAGCGGCCATCTTATTAACTAAGGTGGCTTGCTTATCCGAAATTTGGGCTATTAAGTTTTCAAGATGAGCAAACTGAGATTTCAAACCATACAATTCCTTAGACATATCTTCGAGCTCTTTATTCATGTACTCCATAAAACTTTTTTGTTCTTTAAGCTCGTTTCTGAAGAAATTATTATGCTCAAATTGCAAAGACATAAAGCTTCTAACATTGTTTTCAATTTCTTCCAGCCTTCTGAGGTGAGGATCAACGCTTTTTGGTGGAGCCATCAAACTAAAACGGGCACACTAACACCCAAAAACACAAGAGGCAAGCAAAAAAAGAGGCGAATGAAAAAAGGCGAATAAAATGGCAAAGGTGAAGTGGGGAGAGGAAAACGAGAGGCAAATGGCAAATAATGTAATGCGAGGGATAAGAGTTTGTGATGGGTACTTGGTATGTCTTGACTTGAGCGTAGATCTCCCCGGCAACGGCGCCAGAAATCCTTCTTGCTACCACTTGAGCATGCGTTGGTTTTCCCTTGAAGAGGAAAGGGTGATGCAGCAAAGTAGCGTAAGTATTTCCCTCAGTTTTTGAGAACCAAGGTATCAATCCAGTAGGAGACTACACGCAAATCGCCTAGTACCTGCACAAACAATCAAGAACCTTGCAACCAACGCGATAAAGGGGTTGTCAATCCCTTCACGGACACTTGCAAAAGTGAGATCTGGTAAATATAATGAGATAAATATTTTTGGTATTTTTGTTGTATAGATTGAAAAGTAAAGATTGCAAAATAAATAGTAAGCTAGAATTGTAGATTGGAAACTTATATGATGTAAAGTAGACCCGGGGGCCATAGGTTTCACTAGTGGCTTCTCTCAAAATAGCATATATTACGGTGGGTGAACAAATTACTGCCGAGCAATTGATAGAAAAGCGCATAGTTATGAGAATATCTAGGCATGATCATGAACATAGGCATCATGTCCGTGTCAAGTAGACCGAAACGATTCTGCATCTACTACTATTACTCCACACATCGACCGCTATCCAGCATGCATCTAGAGTATTAAGTTCATAAGAACAGAGTAACACATTAGGCAAGATGACATAATGTAGAGAGATAAACTCAAGCAATATGATATAAACCCCATTTTTTATCCTCGATGGCAACACTACAATACGTGTCGGTTCCCTTTCTATCACTGGGATCGAGCACCGCAAGATTGAACCCAAAGCTAAGCACTTCTCCCATTGCAAGAAAGATCAATCTAGTAGGCCAAACTAAATCGATAATTCGAAGAGACTTGCAAAGATATCAAATCATGCATATAAGATTCAGAGAAGGATCAAATATTGTTCATAGATAATCTTGATCATAAACCCACAATTCATCGGATCTCGACAAACACACTACAAAAAGTATTACATCGAATAGATCTCCAAGAACATCGAGCAGAACTTTGTATTGAGAACCAAAGAGAGATAAGAAGCCATCTAGCTAATAACTATGGACCCGAAGGTCTGTGGTAAACTACTTACACATCATCGGAGAGGTTATGGTGTTGATGTAGAAGCCCTCCGTGATCGAATCCCCCTCCGGCAGATCGCCGAAAAAGGCCCCAAGATGGGATCTCACGGGTACAGAAGGTTGCGGCGATGGAAAAGTGGTTTCATGGCTCCCTTCGATATTTTCAGGGTATAAGAGTATATATAGGCGAAAGAAGTAGGTCGGTGGAGCTACGAGGGGCCCACGAGGGTGGGGGCGCGCCTACCCCCCTGGGCACGCCCTCCTGCCTTGTGGCCGCCTCGTTGCATATCTGACTTCCACTCCAAGTCTCCTGGATTGCGTTTTTTCCAAGAAAGATCCTCGTGAAGGTTTCGTTCCATTTGGATTCTGTTTGATATTCCTTTTCTGCGAAACACTGAAATAGGCAAAAAAATAGCAATTTGTACTGGGCCTTCGGTTAATAGGTTAGTCCCAAAAATAATATAAAAGAGTATATTGAAGCCCATTAAACATCCAAAACAGATAATATAATAGCATGGAACAATCGAAAATTATAGATACATTGGAGACGTATCACACCGCCCTCGGACCGTCATGTCAAGCAGTTCTTCCGCTAGATCGGCGCCGCCTCTGTGAAGCCGGGAGCCCCTCCGGGGTGGGCGGCGCCCAAGGCCGACCTCAACTTCGACTTAGGGGACCACCCCGCTAGCACTGCTGGCTCAGGCGCGCTCCCAATGCTCTGCACACCCACCATCTGCAACGTCGCCATGACCAAGACCCTCATCGATGGCGGAGCAGGCCTCAACATGCTCTCCGTGGAAGCTTTCGGCTTGCTTCACGTGCCGCATGGCCAACTCCGCCCCACCAAGCCTTTCTTCGGAGTCGACAGTGGATCCACCAACCCCCTAGGGCAAATACGCCTCCCAGTCACCTTCGGTATCCGGGACAACTACCGCACCGAGCTGATCGACTTCGACATCGCCCGCATCGGCCTCCCGTACAACGCCATCCTCGGGTACCCTGCCCTGGCTCAGTTCATGGCAGTGACCCATCCGGCCTACAACCTCATGAAGATGTCGGGCAGCAGCGGCGTCCTTACCATGGCTGGAGACACCAAGGAGGCTCTGACGGCCCTCAAGCTCGCTTTCAGGGCCGCCACGGCAGTGCGCCCGGCCGACGAAGCCGCCCCTGGGGCCAAGGGGGCTGCGCAGGTGAAAAAGAAGCAGTTGTTCACTCAGGATCGGGCCGAAACGAAGCAAGTGCCGGTTGAGGAGGATGGATCATCGGGAGCCACCTTCACCATAGGCGCCAACCTCAACCCGGACCAAGAGGAGGCATTGGTGAAGTTCCTGCGCGCGAACAAGGAGGTATTATCCTAGGAGCCCAGGCAGCTGGTGGGGGTCCCCAGGGGGTAATCGAGCATCACATAAGGGTGTGCCCCAATGTGCACCCTATGAAGCAGAAGGCGCGGCGACAGTCCACGGAGAAGCAGTCCTTCATCATCCAGGAAACTCGCAAGCTAGAAGCGGCAGGTGCATCCGTGAATTCCGGTACCCGGAATGGCTGGCGAACCCCGTCGTTGTGCCCAAGAAAGGCGGGAAGGAACGCATGTGTGTCGACTTCACCAACCTCAACAAAGCCTGCCCCCAAAACTCGTTCCCGCTCCCGCGCATCGACCAAGTCGTCGACTCCACCGCCGAGCGCGACCTGCTGTGTTTCTTGGACGCATTCTCGGGTTATCACCAGATCAAGATGGCGGTGGAGGACGTGGAGAAGACGGCCTTCTTGACCCCGTGCGGGGTATACTGCTACACCTGCATGCCGTTCGGACCGCGCAACGCTGGGGCGACTTTCCAGCGACTAATGCACATCGCCCTGGGCCAGCAGCTAGGGAGAAACGCTGAAGCCTACATCGATGACATCGTGGTAAAGTCCCGGGAGGTACGAACCCTCATTTAGGACCTGGAGGAGACTTTCACCAGCCTGCGCCAGGTGGACCTGCGGCTCAATCCGAAGAAGTGCGTGTTTGGTGTCCCCTCCGGAAAGCTGTTGGGCTTCCTCATGTCGCACAGGGGGATCGAGGCCAACCCGGAGAAGGTCAAGGCTATAGATGACATGAGCCCGCCGCAAACTCTCAAGGAGATCCAGAAGCTCGCGGGCTGCGTGACCTCGCTGGGGCGCTTCATTTCCAAGCTAGGGCAGTGCGCCCTGCCATTCTTCAAGCTGATGAAGAAGAAGAGTCCGTTTTAGTGGACCCCCGAGGCCGACCTGGCGTTTCAAGACCTCCGGTGATGGTAGCACCACCTCCCCTTGAGCCCCTGGTGCTCTACCTGGCCGCCATGCCCCACTCAGCCGGCGCGGCATTGGTGGCTGTCCGGGAGGAGCGCCAGGCCAAGAGCATGCCGCGTAATGCCGCACCATAAGCCGGGACGGTGCGGCGCCACGACGGCTCCGCTAAGGCCACGACGACGCCCGTAGATGATCAGGCCCTACGAGATAGCGTTTCGGGACCTGCGGAGGCCCCGATGGGTGACCAAGCTCCCGAGGTTCCCCCACCTCAGGAGGCGCCACAACCTCTGAAAGCCGCAGGCTCCATCGACGCTCCCGCCCTCGTCGAGCACCCGGTGTACTTCGTCAGCACGGTGTTACGGGACGCAAGGGCACGATATCCCATGCCATAGAAGCTTTTGCTTGCGCTCCTGGTGGCCTCGTGCAAGCTGCGTCATTACTTCCAAGGCCACCCAATTAAGGTCGTCTCAGCCTACCCACTAGAGAGGGTGCTCCGGAGCCCCAACGCTGCGGGAGAGTCGCTGAGTGGAACATCAAGATGCAAGCGTTTCAGCTGGAGTTCAGCACAACCAGGGTCGTCAAGGGGGCTGCCCTCGCCGACTTCGTGGCAGAATGGACCAACGCTCCAGAGCCCGAAGCAGGCGAGAGCCGATCCCTCTCGCCAGGAAGTGAAGCACCCGATGGCTGGGTCATGTACTTCGACGGCGCTTTCGCACATCAAGGCGCGGGAGCTGGTGCCATGCTCATCTCACCCACCCAAGACAACCTATACTACGCCATGCAGCTCTGCTTCCAGCGGGGCGAGAAGGTCTCCAACAACATTGCGGAATATGAGGGGTTGATCCCCGGCCTCAAGGCAGCGGCAGCTTTGGGAGTGAAGCGTCTCACCATCAAGGGAGACTCTCAGCTCTGTGTCAACTTCTCCAACAAGGTGTACGAGCCGAGGGACGAGCACATGGAGGCATACCTCACAGAGGTACGCAAAATGGAGAAGCAGTTCTTGGGCCTGGAGCTACAGCCATGTGCCCCGCGACACAAACAAGGAAGCCGACGACATCGCCAAAAGGGCGTCCAGGCACCTGCTCTAGGAGCCCGGCGTCTTCGAGGAGCGGCTCTTCAAGCCTTTAGCAGCACCCCCGTCTGTGGAGCCGCATCACCTCAGGAGGAACTCCCCCAACCACTAGCCTCGGGAGTCCCCGCCTGTGGCCCGACCTCAGGAGCACGCCTGCTCCTGGCACTCGAGCCTCAGGAGGGGTGCTGGACCGAGGAGTTCAAGGCATACCTGGTGCAAGGAACGCTGCCGGAGAAAGAGGAGGACGCGGAGCGCGTGGCGCAGTAGGCTAAGGCATATTGCATCCAGGACGGTGAGCTGTACAGAAAACGACCAAACGATGTTTCCTTGCGATGCATTTCCAGGAAGCAGGGGAGCGAGCTGCTGGCCGAGATACACGGCGGAGATTGCGGGCATCACTCATCATCGCGCACCCTGGTGGGCAAGGCGTTCCGCAGCAGGTTCTACTGGCTCACGGCACTCAACGACGCAACTGAGCTGGTGAGATCCTGCGAGGCCTGCCAGTTCCATGCCAAGCAAATCCACCATCTGGCTCAAGGCCTCCAGACTATCCCACTCTCCTGGCCATTCGCGGTCTGGGGGCTGGATATCCTGGGTCCATTCCATCGAGCGCCCGGGGCCTAGCGCTACCTCTACGTCGTCATCGACAAGTTCACCAAATGGGCAGAGGTGGAAGCCGTCCACACCATCCCAGTCGGGTCGGCAGTTAAGTTCATCAAGGGCCTCGTGAGCCAGTTTGGGGTCCCTAACCGCATCATCACCGACAACGGCTCACAGTTCACTAGCAATCTCTTCAAGACATATTGTGCTAACCTTGGAACACAGATTTGCTACGCGTCAGTGGCACACCCCAGGAGCAATGGCCAAGTCGAGCGCACCAACGCGGAGGTCTTGAGAGGCCTCAAGACCAGGACATTCAAGAAGAAGCTCGAGGCCTGCGGCAGGGGCTGGCATGATGAGCTCCAGTCCGTACTGTGGTCCATCCACACCACCGCCACCAAGCCAACCGGCGAGACCCCGTTCTTCCTCGTCTATGGAGCAAAAGCAGTTCACCCTCATGAGGTCAGACATCGCTCCGCGCGGGTCCTGGCGTTTGATGGGATGTATCAGGACGCCATGCGGGGGATGGACCTTGTGCTGGGGGAGGAACACCGCGCCAAGCCTCGCTCCGAGTGGCAAGGTACTAGCAGGCGCTGCAACAGTACCACTGCCGTAGCGTCCGCTCCAGGACGCTCGAAGTGGGCGATCTCATCCCGAGGCGGGTCCTCTCCAGGGAAGGGTTGCATAAGCTCTCACCTATGTGGGAGGGCCCATTTAGGATTGCCCGCGTTTCCAGGCCTGGCGCTGCGCGCCTGGAGACGCAAGACGGGATCCCCATCCAGAACGCCTCGAACATCCAGCACCTCCGGAAGTTCTACCCATGAAGTAAGGCCCAGTGCCTGTGAAGGTCTCCGCTCGTGACACTCTCACGTAATAATGAGTGGGGTTGTACACGCCCCGGAGTCTCCGGAGTGCCGCCCTCGGGCCTCGGGGGCTCCCTCCCATGTCCTAGTGGCAACACTTAGCTCCGCGCTGGTGAGAAGACTAGACTAGGTGCCGGACGCGGCTGTTCATTTGCTTTCTGCAGTTGGTTTGCACCCCTTTTAATGGAATTTGAAGTTCTGGCGTTTCTCGATGACTTGGTTGAACCCCCTCTTCTCTCTGTTTCTTCCCTCAATTGTTTGTTTTGCGCCAGGGGGCGGCAGTTGCCCGACGATCCCCCTCGCGCGCCCCGTGCGGGGGCTATGGGATGGGTGTGCATGTGTGTGCACCCCCTAGTCTCTGCGGGGCGCCCTCATTTGAGCTTGTGATCGGCGCACCCCCCTTTTAAGTCTGTGCTCCATCGGTACCGCGACGTGGTACGCTAGGCCATGATCAGCCCATGCTTGAGGCCTCGCGCAAGGAGGGATACGGATTTCCTAATGAATTCTCACAGCTTCGCGATGTCCCCCGAGTCGGCAGCAGGGAAGCCCCACCAGATGCCAGGAGGCACGCGCCCTCGCGAGGTGGAAGCTACCCCGGATGTACCAAGCTAAGTTACCCCTCTACGCCTGCTTAAGGCACCGATTCCACAACACAACCCGGAAACAATAAACACAGCACAAAGTAGCATAAGCACTACGGTTCATTACACGCCCTCGCAGGGCCCCATACTTTTTTTGCAATACAGGAGGAAAGGAAAGGAAGGGACAGGCAAAAGCGGCTCCTACGACGCGGCTGCTCACGAGGATCGGCTCCTCGGACTCAGCCGGAGCCCTCCTCACGCTTCACTGAGGCGCAGCGATGGGACGACCCACCAACGTCCTCAAAGCGAGCTCGGCGGCGTGGCGGCTGGTCGTAGCCGCCGCTGCTGGAGCTTTCGCCGGAGGAGGAGCTGCTGTAGCCGGACAAACCGCAGCCGTCACCGAGGGCGAGTTCACCCTCATCCTTGTCACGGCCGTCGCCAAGGCCGAGCACTTCGTCACCATCGTTTTTTCAGGGCAGCACCCGGCGCGGCGACCGTCTTCCCCGAACACCCTCACGAAGAGGGTCGCGCCACCGTCATACTTGAAGTGGAGGGTGCACCGCCTGCTCAGATCGCGCGCGCGGGCAAACGTTTGCCAGCCACGGGCCAGGGCTACATTGCCCACGACGGAGACCTCCACCGCAACCCAGGAAGCCTTGCTGTAGCAGCCGTCGGCCTGCAGCCAGAGGCCGCCAGGGCCCGTGGCCGGCAGTTCGCCGGCAAAGGAGCGCGAAAGCTGAAGCCAGGTGTCGGCTGGGTTCTCCGACCACACGACGAACTCCGGCAGCACCTCTGCCGAGTGGAAGCGCGGCCGGAGAGGCCGAGCAACCATGGCGCGCCTCCCCTCGTGGGCAGGACTCCCACGTCTCGGGCGGCTCCCACCGCGTGAAGAGGCGCCGCCGTGGCTTCCTAGGACGGCACCGGACCCCGGAGAAGTTCGTCCGCGCCCACGAGGGGCCACAACGGGGGTTGCGGGGTGCTTGCGGGGGCGACCGCGCCCCCTCTTAGGCGGCGGCTAGCTAGGCCCCTCTTGATGAGCCTTCCCCTTCTCCGCGGCTGAGAGCCTCTTCATCGGTGCCATGGGTATTGCAGCAAGATGGTGGAGAGGGGAGGAAGAAGAAGCACGCGGAATGGAGGAAGGGATGAGCAACGGGGCCTCCGCCCCTCTCCTCATTTATAGCTAGAAGGAGGCCAACCGCCGGCCTCCACGATCGCAGGTAATGATGCTTTTTCTCTGCATACAGCAGGGACTCATCAAGTCGGGTAGTTATCGAGGCAGTGTGGGGAAGTGGAGACACCCACGTCCCGTCAGTCGCCACACGTCAATCAAGGCCGTAGGCTGTTGGGGCCCGCGGCGCTCCGCACTTGCCCCTTGGCTTCACCTCAAAGCCAAGTCCGAGCGCGCCTTGGGGCCGGGGGCTACTGTCTGCTCCTGGGAATGGGGGTCCCCAGACTTGCCTGCCTGCGGCCTAGGGCGCGGCTCCACCAACAGCCTGGTACGGCCCATCTGCATCAGCAACCACTCAAGACCCTCACGAGGGGCCAAACCTCGCGAGGCGGACGACACAAGACCTCCTCAGGGGCAGCCTCGCTAGGCTGGCTCCCGAGGAGCGGTGATATCTATGCAAGGGGCACCTCGCGAGGTGCGCGTGACGTGAGCCATGACGACCAAGGCCAGGCGGGCGCCAGCGGGCGCAGAGTACCGGTTGCCTCTTTGGTGTTAAAGGGGAAAGCGTAGGCGAGGAGTCCCGAGGCATCAGGTAAAGGTTTCCATATCGGTTGCAACGAGACCAAGACCAGCGGGACGGCGGGACGGAGGTCACCACGGAGCCCACGGCGGCGTCACCGCCAGAGCCTTTGGAAGGCGAAGACCACCTTTTGTCAGGATAGCTTGTATTAGTTGTCCCCCTTCAAACTTGGCCGTTGTGGGATCCCTTCCCGCCTAAACATTTAGGAAGAGGACCAGGGCCTCTATAAATAGGACTAGCCATCACCTTGGCAAGGGGACGGATCATTCAGACCATCCTCACACGCACAAGCTCACCGAGCTCAAGAACACCTCTCCTCAGGAGGTTGTTCGTCCCTTGTACTTGTTCATCCTTAGCCTACAAGGCAATCCACCACACCACACTAGAGTAGGGTATTACACCACAACGCTGGCCCGAACCAGTATAAACTCTTGTGTCTCTTGTTCTTTGGGTTCGTCGGGCTAGGCCTTGAGATCATTGCGAGAGCGAGCTGGGGAGAGAGAGATCTTCGTGCGCACCCCAGTGTTCGAACCTCAAGGGTTTGCCGGAACCCGTAATCCGACACATACCTATCAGTATTTGTGAGGATGTGCATGTTGTTATTGCAAATGTTACTATCTTAATTGGCTTTGTTATACTTGAGAAGCCCGAGGACGACAACATGTCGATTATCCTTGGTAAACCCTTTTTGAATAATGCAGGGGTTGTTATTGATTGCAATAAAAGCAAAGTCAGTTTTCATATCAATGGTAATGAGTATACGGCGCACTTTCGGAAGAAACAATTCCAAGCAAATGGTATTAATATTATTAAAAAATCTCCAACAATCACTATTGGAAGTTTTCAACTACCTCTACCTATTTCCAAAAAGAAATATGATATACTTATTGTTGGGGACATGCATATCCCCGTTGAGGTAACTTAGTGTTTTACGAAAGTTCTTCGGTTTCATGCTAATCGAAGGTGGTTGTTAATAAGACTTGATCAACCTTATTAATGGATCATCTTTGAGAGGTATGAAGTTAATGAATTTAGTAGTCACTACCTTTTGTACTTACCCTTATTTTAAGTTTTTCTTAGTAAATGAAATAAAATGCCATCTTTATCCTGTTTTTTGGATTTTCCGTGCAATAAAAAAATGACCCAAAAATAAAAGTGCTCAAAATGCCCTGAAGATTTAATACGATTTTTTCTGAACTTTTAGTACAAATAACATTAGAGGGGGTGCACCAGGTGGGCACAACCCACCTTGGCGCGCCAGCAGCCCCAAGCATGCCCTGGTGGGCAGTGGTCCCCACATGCCCCCCTCACTTATCTCTTTAGCCCATGTCATCTCCTACCTCCAGAAAAAATCACCATTGCTCCCTCTCTCTCTCGTGTTCTTGCTCTCAAATCCGCAGATTTCGATCTCTTTGCTCAAAGCTTCGTTTCCAAAACTGTTTTGGGGGATTGCTACTTGGTATGTGACTCGTCCATTGCTCCAATTAGGAATATATTTTGAATAATTAGCCACTCTTGGTGCTGCTGTAGATGAGCTTGCATGTTGAATTATTAGAATTCTAAGTAGTTTGAATGCTTTATTTGGCCTCTATGCATCTCTATGAGTAGTTGCTATCAATCTTATGAAGTTTTGTTGACAAAAATTTTGTGGACTAAAAATTTCAGAATTTTATTTATAGGAATAAGATGAGTTTCTTTAGGAAGTTTGCCTCCAAGAAGAGCTCTAAGGGAGTCATTGGGGAATCATCGGACAATGACCTCCATACTCGGAGAAGGGCGGAGGTGCGGCCGTGCGAATGGCTGCACAACCTCTTCATGGATGGAGCCGGGATCCATCAAGAGTTCGCACAATTTGCAGCTAATGCTGGGCTTACCGAGTTCATCGCAGTTGAGTGTGAACAATACCATCTCCTTAAAAATTCCTTTGTGCAAAACTTCCATTTTCTGAGTAGGAATAACCTCCTTGAGGTGCAGTTTAATTTATATGTTGAAAATTGTTAGATGCCGCTCACTGATTTTTGTGATGTATGCTTGATCCCTTCCGACGGGGAAATAAGAGATCCTAGGCCTGTAGAGTTTGAGGACTTTTATCACACTCTGTTAGTGGGAGATGAGAGCGTCATGTCGAGTGTCACGGCTACTAGTTTGCAGTTTCCTATTGTGCATTATTTTGCTCTATTCATTGCTAAGTGTTTAATTGCTAGAGAGAAAGTCGGTGCACTTTGTGCTCTTGACTTTGTTATCTTACGCCGTGCACTATACGGCGATAATACCTATAGCCTAGGGGCCATTATTACATGTCGTCTACACCTTAACAGAGCCAAGGGAAAATTCATGGTGGTATTTATGTTGCTCGTTTAGCGAGACACTATAACATTCAAATTCGCCAACATGATTATCATTTACCCAAGGTTTATTTGGATCACCAGGCGATGAAAGATCACCAGTTTACTGATATTAATGATTCAATTAACAATATTCCTTACAACCTGGTTTTCAGTGTGGATACCCGTGATATTATTCCATTGCATGCACCTACTTTGTTTGATTCTATTGCCAGAGGCGGATATAGGATCATGCTAGATGACATCATTGCCTATCAGAACACCTAGGCGGTGCCGAAGGACGATCCTCATGAGTGGGATGCTCAGGTGCCGCCGCCGCAGCACTTCGACATGGGACCCGATTGCTACTACGGGTGGTGATTACCTAGCTAGGCCAAAAGCCTAAGCTTGGGGGAGTACGTATTGTTGGGAAACGTCGCATGCAATTTCAAAAATTTCTTACAATCACGCAAGATCTATCTAGGAGATGCATAGCAACGAGAGGGGGAGAGTGTGTCCACGTACCCTCATAGACCGAAAGCGGAAGCGTTTGTTAACGCGGTTGATGTAGTCGAACTTCTTCTCGTTCTGACAGATCAAGCATCGAACGTACGACACCTCCGACTTCTGCACACGTTCAACTCGATAATGTCCCTCGAACTCTTGATCCAGCAAAGTGTCGAGGGAGAATTCCGTCAGCATGACGGTGTGGTGACGTTGATGGTGAAGTAATCCGCGCAGTGCTTCGCCTAAGCACTACGTGAATATGACCGGAGGCGTAAACTGTGGAGGGGGCACCGCACACGGCTAACAATTGTTGGTGTGTGTTCTAGGCACCCACTCCCCATGTATATATAGGCGGGAGAGGGAGGGGAGCAGCCTTGGGGCGCCCCAAGTAGGAGGAATCCTACTTGGGGTCCTCCTCCAATTCGGCCTCCCCCTTTCCTTATCTCCGGAGGGGGGGAAGGAAAGAGAGGAGAGGGGAAAGGAAGGGGGAATCCTATTCCCTCTATTTCCTTTCCTCCTCCCCTTTTCCTTTCTCCACTTAGATCGGCCCATATGTGGGCGGACCAGCCCACAAGGGTCTTGTATGTCCCGCCCTTGGCCCAATAAGGCCCATATCTTTGTCGGGGGGGGTGCCCGGAACCCCTTCCGGTGACCCGATACGTACCCGGTACCCCCGAAACACTTCTGGTGTCCGAATACTATCGTCCTATATATGAATCTTCACCTCTCAACCATTTCGAGACTCCTCGTCATGTTCGTGATCTCATCCGGGACTCCGAACAACATTTGGTCACCAAATCACATAACTCAGATAATACAATCGTCATCGAACGTTAAGCGTGAGGACCCTGCGGCTTCGAGAACTATGTAGACATGACCGAGACACCTCTCCGGTCAATAACCAACAGCGGAACCTGGATGCTCATATTGGTTCCCATGTATTCTACGAAGATCTTTATCGGTCGTACTGTAATGACAACATACGTTATTCCCTTTGTCATCGGTATGTTACTTGCCCGAGATTCAATCGTCCGTATCTTCGTACCTAGTTCAATCTCGTTACTGGCAAGTCTCTTTACTCGTTCCGTAATGCATCGTCCCGCAACTAACTCATTATTCACATTGCTTGCAAGGCTTATTATGATGTGCATTACCGAGAGGGCCCAGAGATACCTCTCCGATACTCGGAGTACCAAATCCTAATCTCGATCTATGCCAACCCAACAAACACCTTAGGAGATACCTGTAGAGCATCTTTATAATCACCTAGTAACGTTGTGATGTTTGATAGCACACAAGGCATTCCTCCTGTATCCGGGAGTTGCATAATGTCATAGTCAAAGGAATATGTATATGACATGAAGAAAGTTATAGCAATAAAACTGAACGATCATTATGCTAAGCTAACGGATGGGTCTTGTCCATCACATCATTCTCCTAATGATGTGATCCCGTTCATCAAATGACAACACATGTCTATGGTTAGGAAACTTAATCATCTTTGATTAATGAGCTAGTCTAGTATAGCTTACTAGGGACATTGTGTTTTGTCTATGTATCCACACATGTATCAAGTTTCCGGTTAATACAATTCTAGCATGAATAATAAACATATATCATTATATAAGGAAATATAAAATAACAACTTTATTATTGCCTCTAGGGCATATTTCCTTCAGTCTCCCACTTGCACTAGAGTCAATAATCTAGATCACATCGCCATGTGATTTAACACCAATAGTTCACACCACCATGTGATTAACACCCATAGTTCACATCGCCATGTGACCAACGCCCAAAGGGTTTACTAGAGTCAGTAATCTAGTTCACATCGCCATGTGATTAACACCCAAAGAGTACTAAGGTGTGATCGTGTTTTGCTTGTGAGAGAGGTTTAGTCAACGGGTCTGCCACATTCAGTTATGTATGTATTTGGCAAATTTCTATGTCTACAATGCTCTGCATTGAGCTACTCTAGCTAATTGCTCCCACTTTCAATATGTATCTAGATTGAGACTCAGAGTCATCCAGATCAGTGTCAAAGCTTGCATCGACGTAACCCTTTATGACAAACTCTTTGTCACTTCCATAATCGAGAAACATTTCCTTAGTCCTCTTTAGGTACCTTAAGGATAATTTTGACCGCTTTCTAGTGATCTACTCCTCCATCACTATTGTATCCCCTTGCCAAACTCATGGCAAGGTACACAATAGGTCTATTATACAGCATGGCATACTTTATAGAACCTATGGCTGAGGCATAGGGAATGACTCTCATTCTCTTTCTATCTTCTGTCGTGGTCAGGTTTTGAGTCTTACTCAACTTTATACCTTGCAATACAGGCAAGGACTCCTTCTTTGACTGTTCCATTTTGAACTACTTAGAAATCTTGTCAAGGTATGTACTCATTGAAAAATCTTATTAAGCGTTTTGATCTACCTCTATAGATCTTGATGCCCAATATGTAAGCAGCTTCACCGAGGTCTTTCTTTGAGAAACTCCTTTCAAACACTCCTTTATGCTTTCCAAAAAATTCTACATCATTTCCGATCAACAATATGTCTTTCACATATACTTATCAGAAAGGTTGTTCTGCTCCCACTCACTTTCTTGTAAATACAGGCATCACCGCAAGTCTGTATAAAACTATATGCTTTGATCAACTCATCAAAGCGTATATTCCAACTCCGAGATGCTTGCACCAGTCCATAGATGGATCGCTGGAGCTTGCGAACTTTGTTAGCACCTTTAGGATCGACAAAACCTTCTGGATGCATCATATACAACTCTTCTTTAATAAATCCATTAAGGAACGCAGTTTTGACATCCATTTGCCAGATTTCATAAAATGCGGCAATTGCTGACATGATTCGGACAGACTTAAGCATCGATACGAGTGAGAAAATCTCATTGTAGTCAACACCTCGAACTTGTCAAAAAACCTTTTTTGTGACAATTCCAGCTTTGTAGATAGTAACACTACCATCAGCTTCCGTCTTCCTCTTGAAAATCCATTTATTCTCAATGGCTTGCTGATACGTCTCCAACGTATCTATAATTTATGAAGTATTCATGCTATTATATTATCTGTTTTGGATGTTTATGGGCTTTACTAAACACTTTTATATTATTTTTGGGACTAACTATAAACCGGAGGCCCAACCCAATATGCTGTTTTCTTGCCTATTTTAGTGTTTCGAAGAAAAGGAATATCAAACGGAGTCCAAACAGAATGAAACCATTGGGAGAGTTATTTTTGGAACGGAAGCAATCGAGCACACTTGGAGTAGACGTCGGGGAAGCTTCAAGGAAGCCACGAGGCAGGGGGCGCGCCCCCCACCCTCGTGGGCCCCTCATGGCTCCCCTGACCGACTTCTTTCGCCTATATATGTCCATATACCCTAAAAACATCGAGGAGCAGAATAGATCGGGAGTTCCGCCGCCGCAAGCCTCTGAAGCCACCAAAAACCAATCGCGACCCTGTTCCGGCACCCTGCCGAGGGGGGAATCCCTCACCGGTGGCCATCTTCATCATCCCGGTGATCTCCATGACGAGGAGGGAGTAGTTCACCCTCGGGGCTGAGGGTATGTACCAGTAGCTATGTGTTTGATCTCTCACTCTCTCGTGTTCTTGAGGTGGTACGATTTTGATATATCGCGAGCTTTGCTATTATAGTTGGATCTTATGATGTTTCTCCCCCTCTACTCTCTTGTACTGGATTGAGTTTTCCCTTTGAAGTTATCTTATAGGATTGAGTCTTTAAGGATTTGAGAACACTTGATGTATGTCTTGCATGTGCTTATCTGTGGTGACAATGGGATATTCACGTGATCTACGTGATGTATGTTTTGGTGATCAACTTGCAGGTTCTGCAACATTGTGAACTTATGCATAGGGGTTGGCACACGTTTTCGTCGTGACTAGCCAAAATATCTGTACTAAGGGGGAATACTGCTTGTGCATCCAAATTCCTTGAACCAAGTTTCTTCCATGAGTGTCCACCATATCTACCTATATGCGGTATTTACCTGCCATTCCAAGTAAATTTGCATGTGCCAAACTCTAAACCTTCAAATAATAATCTTTTTTGTATGCCCGAATCGCTCATGTAGCGACTAGGGGCTGTCGGTATCTTCCATGCTAGGTGGGTTATTCTCAAGATGAGTGGACTCCGCTCATCATTCACGAGAAAATGGCTGGTAACTAGGATGCCCAGTCCTATGATCAAAAGATCAAAAACAAAATCACAAATAATTTAAACAAAACTCCCCCATGATTGTTGAAAGTTGGACGGCACCCGTTATTTCAGACAAGCCGTGGAGTGTGATTGTTGGTGGAGGGGGAGTAAAATCTTTACCTTTCTGTTTGGGAACCGCCTATAATGTATGTAGTATGGAAGATATTGGGAACTCTTGGTCGTTATGTTGACAATGAAAGCATACCTCTCAAAATTATTTCCATCTCTGTTTTAGCTTCGAGCTCTGGCACCTCTGCAAATCCCTGCTTCCCTCTGCGAAGGGTCTACCTTTTACTTTTATGCAAGAGTCAGTAGTATTCCTTCTCATTCCAACCTACTCTTTAGTTGGAAAGCATCATGTGGTGGAGAAAGATCTAAGCATATATGGCCATTCAAATATATTTGATCATGAATTATTATTGTTGACAATTATCTATATGATAAATAAGTTGGGAGGCGAAACATTAAGCCCCTATCTTTCTCTGTGTTCGATGGATGCTATTTGTTCTAAAAATATGCTTTGAGTGGTAGCAATCATGGAAGACTATATGATAGTTGAGTATGTGAAGTTTGCTGAATCAAAGCTCTGACATAGACCCTTCCTGAAAATAAGATGAATTGTAATTGTTTGATGACTAATAATACGGTTTGTTAGTTTTCAAGAAAGTTTATGATCTATACTTTAACATGTGAATAGCTTGTTACTTGATCATGAGAAGCTTTATGATCTGAGCTACTGTTATGATATATAATGTGCTAGGAAAGGTGATTGAAATTATCATTGATGAAACTTGTGCACCTGCTAGCATTCACACTTCATAAATTATTTCTTTTATCATTTACCTACTCGAGGACGAGCAGGAATTAAGCTTGGGGATGCTGATACGTCTCCAATGTATCTATAATTTATGAAGTATTCATGCTATTATATTATCTGTTTTGGATGTTTATGGGCATTACTAAACACTTTTATATTATTTTTGGGACTAACCTATTAACCGGAGGCCCAGCCCAAATTGTTGTTTTCTTGCCTATTTCAGTGTTTCGAAGAAAAGGAATATCAAACGGAGTCCAAACGGAATGAAACCTTCGGAAGAGTTATTTTTGGAACGGAAGCAATCCAGGAGACTTGGAGTAGACATCAGGGAAGCTTCGAGGAAGCCACGAGGAAGGGGGCGCGCCCCCCACCCTCGTGGGCCCCTCGTGGCTCCCCTAACTGAGTTCTTTCGCCTATATATGTCCATATACCCTAAAAACATCGAGGAGCAGAATAGATCGGGAGTTCCGCCGCCGCAAGCCTCCGAAGCCACCAAAAACCAATCGGGATCCTGTTCCGGCACCTTGCCCGAGGGGGAATCCCTCACCGGTGGCCATGTTCATCATCTCGGCGATTTCCATGACGAGGAGGGAGTAGTTCACCCTCGGGGCTGAGGGTATGTACCAGTAGCTATGTGTTTGATCTCTCTCTATCTCTCGTGTTCTTGAGGTGGTACGATCTTGATGTATCGTGAGCTTTTCTATTATAGTTGGATCTTATGCTGTTTCTCCCCCTATACTCTCTTGTAATGGACTGAGTTTTCTCTTTGAAGTTATCTTATCAGATTGAGTCTTTAAGGATTTGAGAACACTTGATGTATGTCTTGCATGTGCTTATCTGTGATGACAATGGGATATTCATGTGATCTACGTGATGTATGTTTTGGTGATCAACTTGCGGGTTCCGTAACATTTTGAACTTATGCATAGAGGTTGGCACACGTTTTCGTCTTGACTCTCCGGTAGAAACTTTGGGGCACTCTTTGAAGTTCTTTGTGTTGGTTGAATAGATGAATCTGAGATTGTGTGATGCATATCGTATAATCATACCCACGGATACTCTTTGTTGCATGTTGAGGGATACTTATATGATCCAATTATGTTATTATTGTTGAGACAACTTGCACTACTGAAAGTATGAACCCTAGTGAAAGTATGAACTTGTCAAAAAACCTTTGTTGTGACAATTCGAGATTTGTAGATAGTAACACTACCATCAGCTTTCGTCTTCCTCTTGAAAATCCATTTATTCTCAATGGCTTGCTGATACGTCTCCAACGGATCTATAATTTATGAAGTATTCATGCTATTATATTATCTGTTTGGGATGTTTTTGGGCTTTACTAAACACTTTTATATTATTTTTGGGACTAACTATTAACCGGAGGCCCAGCCCAAATTGTTGTTTTCTTGACTATTTCAGTGTTTCGAAGAAAAGGAATATCAAACGGAGTCCAAACGGAATGAAACATTTGGGAGAGTTATTTTTGGAACGGAAGCAATCCAGCAGACTTGGAGTAGACGTCGGGGAAGCTTCAAGGAAGCCACGAGGCAGGGGGCGCGCCCCCCACCCTCGTTGGCCCCTCATGGCTCCCCTGACCAACTTCTTTCGCCTATATATGTCCATATACCCTAAAACATCGAGGAGCAGAATAGATCGGGAGTTCCGCCGCCGCATGCCTCTGAACCCACCAAAAACCAATCGCGACCCTGTTCTGGCACCCTGCCAAAGGGGGAATCCCTCACCGGTGGCCATCTTCATCATCCCGGCGATCTCCATGACAAGGAGGGAGTAGTTCACCCTCGGGGCTGAGGGTATGTACCAGTAGCTATGTGTTTGATCTCTCACTCTCTCGTGTTCTTGAGGTGGCACGATCTTGATGTATTGCGAGCTTTGCTATTATAGTTGGATCTTATGATGTTTCTCCCCCTCTACTCTCTTGTAATGGATTGAGTTTTCCCTTTGAAGTTATCTTATAGGATTGAGTCTTTAAGGATTTGAGAACACTTGATGTATGTCTTGCATGTGCTTAGCTGTGGTCACAATGGGATATTCACGTGATCTACGTGATGTATGTTTTGGTGTTCAACTTGTGGGTTCTGTAACATTGTGAACTTATGCATAGGGGTTGGCACACGTTTTCGTCTTGACTCTCCGGTAGAAACTTTGGGGCAATCTTTGATGTTCTTTGTGTTGGTTGAATAGATGCATCTGAGATTGTGTGATGCATATCGTATAGTCATACCCATGGATACTCGTGGTGACATTGGAGTATCTAGGTGACACTAGGGTTTTGGTTGATTTGTGTCTTAAGGTGTTATTCTAGTATGAACTCTATGATAGATCGAACGGAAAGAATAGCTTCATGTTATTTTACTACGGACTCTTGAATAGATCGATCAGAAAGGATAACTTTGAGGTGGTTTCGTACCCTACCATAATCTCTTCGTTTGTTCTCCGCTATTAGTGACTTTGGAGTGACTCTTTGTTGCATGTTGAGGGATAGTTATATGATCCAATTATGTTATTATTGTTGAGACAACTTGCACTAGTGAAAGTATGAACCCTAGGCCCTGTTTCCTAGCATTGCAATACCGTTTGTGCTCACTTTTATCATTAGTTACCTTGTTGTTTTTATATTTTCAGATTAAAAAAACCTATATCTACCATCCATATTGCACTTGTATCACCATCTCTTCGCCGAACTAGTGCACCTATACAATTTACCATTGTATTGGGTGTGTTGGGGACACAAGAGACTCTTTGTTATTTGGTTGCAGGGTTGCTTGAGAGAGACCATCTTCAACCTACGCCTCCCACGGATTGATAAACCTTAGGTCATCCACTTGAGGGAAATTTGCTACTGTCCTACAAACCTCTGCACTTGGAGGCCCAACAACGTCTACAAGAAGAAGGTTGCGTAGTAGACATCAAGCTCTTTTCTTGCGCCGTTGCCGGGGAGGTGAGTGCTTGAAGGTATATCTTTAGATCTTGCAATCGAATCTTTTTGTTTCTTGTTTTATCACTAGTTTAGTTTATAAAAGATAACTACAAAAAATGGAATTGAGGGTGCCTCATATGCTTCATCTTTTTAATGTCTTCCGTGAAAATAACGATTCCGATGATTGTGCTCAATTGCTAGAGCAAGAATGCATTAAAATGTTTGGCACTAAATCTTTGAAAGATGAGCATGATTGAAATGTTGTTAGTATGATTTGTTTCAATACCCATGATGCTAATGATATGCAAATCCACAAGCTTGGGGATGCTATGTTTGATGAAGATGATATGTTTAGTCCCCCAAGTTTTGATGAGCAATTTACTATGATGAAAGCATGCCTCCTATCTATGATGATTATTGTGATGACACGTATGCTATAAAGAATAATGATAACCATGAAACTTGTCATCTAGATCTTAATTTTCAATCACATGATAGTTATTTTGTTGAGTTTGCTCCAACCACTATTCATGAGAAGAAATTTGCTTATGTGGAGAGTAGTAAAATTTCTATGCAAGTAGATCATGAAAATAATGCTTTATGTGCTGGTTATATGGTTGAATTCATTCATGATGCTACTTTAAATTATTATGAGAGAGGATCATATGCTTTTACATATTGCAATAATATCAAGTTTCCTCTCTATGTGTTGAAAATCTTCAAGATTTGCTTGTTTTACCTTCCAATGCTAGTTGTTTCATGTTCCCATAAATTGTTTGCTCACAAAATCCCTATGCATAGGAAGTGGGTAAGACTTAAATGTGTTAGTAATATGTTTCATGATGCTCTCTTTGCATTTCAATTCTTATCTTTTATGTGAGCATCATTGAAATCAACATGCCTAGCTAGGGGCGTTAAATGTAAGCACTTGTTGGGAGGAAACCCCATTTTATTTTTGTTTTTTGCTTTTTTGCTCCTGTTTAGTAATAAATAATCTATCTAGCCTCTGGTTGGATGTGGTTTTATGTTTTAATTAGTGTTTGTGCCAAGTAGAACCTTTGGGAAGACTTGGGTGAACTTAATGTGATCTTGCTGTAAAAAACAGAAACTTTGCACTCACGAGTTTAGCTGTAATTTGTACAGAAGAGTGCTTTTAAGTTGATTCTTTTTGCAGAAGACTAATAGACAAATTCCTCAGGTCCACCAATTTATTTCAGAATTTTTGGACTTCCAGAATTATACGTTTGATACAGATTACTACAGAATGTTCTGTTTTTTGATAGATTCTGTTTTCTATGTGTTGTTTGCTTATTTTGATGAATCTATGAGTAGTATCGGAGGGTATGAACCATAGATAAGTTGGAATACAGTAGATATTACACCAATATGAATTATAATGAGTTAACAACAGTACCTAAGTGGTGATTTATTTTCTTATACTAACGGAGCTCACGAGTTTTCTGTTAAGTTTTGTGTTGTGAAGTTTTCAAGTTTTGGGTAAGGATTCGATGGACTATGGAATAAGGAGTGGCAAGAGCCTAAGCTAGGGGATTCCCAAGGCACCCCAAGGTAATATTCAAGGATAAACAAGAGCCTAAGCTTGGGGATGCCTCGGATGGCATCCCCTCTTTCTTCTTCGTTCATCGGTAACTTTACTTGGAGCTATATTTTTATTCACCACATGATATGTGTTTTGCTTGGAGCGTCATTTTATTTTGTTAGTTTTTGCTTGCTGTTATTTAGAATAATGTTTTGCATCTATATTTTCAACAAAAATGTCAAGGATAGCCCTTACCATGCTTATGTTACAAGTCTACATGTTGCTGTTTGAAAACAGAAAGTTTACCGCTGTTGCAAAAATTCCCTAGAAAAGTCAGAATGTGATAAAATGTTGAAACCTTTTTCATAATAAGCTATGATAAATTTACTACAGTGGGAAGTTTCTTTCATAATTTTTGGAGCTAGGTAAGTATGGATCTTGCTGCATTCTTTACAGACTGCCCTGTTTAGGCAGATTGCTGTTATGTTGGCATTGTTTGCATATGTTCGCTCGTTTAATGATTCTATTTGAGGATAGGACTATTAAATATGGAGAGGCATTTAGTATGCAATGTTGAATAATAATTGTAGTGATTTGCTACAGTATATTATGATAAGGTTTTTGCATTGGTTTATACTAACTTGTCTCACGAGTTCTTGTTGAGTTTGGTGTGGATGAAGCTTTCGAGATTTAGGAAACCGTGATATGGGATGAATTAAGGAGACAAAAAAGCTCAACTTCGGGATTCCCAAGACACCCCAAGATAATATTTCAAGAAGTCTCAAGCATCTAAGCTTGGGGATGCCCCGGTAGGCATCCCACCTTTCTTCTTCAACAATTATCGGTTAGTATCGGTTGAACCTAAGTTTTTGCTTCTTCACATGATGAGTGCTATCCTTGAAATGTCGTTTTATTTTGTTTTGCTTGCTGTTTGAATAATATCCCAAGATCTGAAATTCTTAAATGAGAGAGAGTCTTCACATAGCTACATAATTATTTAACTACTCATTGATCTTCACTTATATCTTTTTGGAGTAGTTTGTCATTTACTCGTGTGCTTCACTTATATCCTATGAGTAAATGGTTGAATGATTTGAATGTCATAAATCTGAAATTATATATGTTTCATATGCCTTTCCCATGGGGAGTAATGCCTTCACATATAAGAAGTAGAGGTGGTTAATTTATTGAAGGTTAGCAAACATTGTATTGGTCACTTGAACAATTCATGAAAGAATATTGAAGGAAGAGAGATTTCACATATAAACATACTATCTTGGACATCTTCTATGATTGTGAGCCCCATTAATTATTTTGAAACTTGATCAAATTAGTTGAAGTTGGGCAAGGAAGACAACATAATGAGTTATGCTTGCGTATATTTGTATAGAAGTTATATTGTTATGGATCCTCTAACATGTGGTGCTTGCTATTTAGAATCCTTTGCTAGCCAAAATATCTGTCTAAGGGGGAATACTGCTTGTGCATCCAAATTCCTTGAACCAAGTTTCTTCCATGAGTGTCCACCATATCTACCTATATGCGGTATTTACCTGCCATTCCAAGTAAATTTGCAGGTGCCAAACTCTAAACCTTCAAATAATAATCTTTTTTGTATGCCCGAATCGCTCATGTAGCGACTAGGGGCTGTCAGTATCTTCCATGCTAGGTGGGTTATTCTCACGATGAGTGGACTCCGCTCATCATTCACGAGAAAATGGCTGGTAACTAGGATGCCCAGTCCTATGACCAAAAGATCAAAAACAAAATCACAAATAATTTAAACAAAACTCCCCCAGGATTGTTGAAAGTTGGACGGCACCCGTTATTTCAGACAAGCCGTGGAGTGTGATTGTTGGTGGAGGGGGAGTAAAATCTTTACCTTTCTGTTTGGGAACCGCCTATAATGTATGTAGTATGGAAGATATTGGGAACTCTTGGTCGTTATGTTGACAATGAAAGCATACCTCTCGAAATTATTTCCATCTCTGTTTTAGCTTCGAGCTCTGGCACCTCTGCAAATCCCTGCTTCCCTCTGCGAAGGGTCTACCTTTTACTTTTATGCAAGAGTCAGTAGTATTCCTTCTCATTCCAACCTACTCTTTAGTTGGAAAGCATCATGTGGTGGAGAAAGATCTAAGCATATATGGCCATTCAAATATATTTGATCATGAATTATTATTGTTGACAATTATCTATATGATAAATAAGTTGGGAGGCGAAACATTAAGCCCCTATCTTTCTCTGTGTTCGATGGATGCTATTTGTTCTAAAAATATGCTTTGAGTAGTAGCAACCATGGAAGACTATATGATAGTTGAGTATGTGAAGTTTGCTGAATCAAAGCTCTGACATAGACCCTTCCTGAAAATAAGATGAATTGTAATTGTTTAATGAATAATAACACGGTTTGTTAGTTTTCAAGAAATTTTATGATCTATACTTTAACATGTGAATAGCTTGTTATGATCATGAGAAGCTTTATGATCTGAGCTACTGTTATGATATATAATGTGCTAGGAAAGGTGATTGAAATTATCATTGATGAAACTTGTGCACCTGCTAGCATTCACACTTCATAAATTATTTCTTTTATCATTTACCTACTCGAGGACGAGCAGGAATTAAGCTTGGGGATGCTGATATGTCTCCAATGTATCTATAATTTATGAAGTATTCATGCTATTATATTATCTGTTTTGGATGTTTATGGGCTTTACTAAACACTTTTATATTATTTTTGGGACTAACCTATTAACCGTAGGCCCAGCCCAAATTGTTGTTTTCTTGCCTATTTCAGTGTTTCGAAGAAAAGGAATATCAAACAGAGTCCAAACGGAATGAAACCTTCGGAAGAGTTATTTTTGGAACGGAAGCAATCCAGCAGACTTGGAGTAGACGTCGGGGAAGCTTCAAGGAAGCCACGAGGCAGGGGGCGCGCCCCCCACCCTCGTTGGCCCCTCATGGCTCCCCTGACCAACTTCTTTCGCCTATATATGTCCATATACCCTAAAACATCGAGGAGCAGAATAGATCGGGAGTTCCGCCGCCGCATGCCTCTGAACCCACCAAAAACCAATCGCGACCCTGTTCCGGCACCCTGCCGGAGGGGGAATCCCTCACCGGTGGCCATCTTCATCATCCCGGCGATCTCCATGACGAGGAGGGAGTAGTTCGCCCTCGGGGCTGAGGGTATGTACCAGTAGCTATGTGTTTGATCTCTCACTCTCTCGTGTTCTTGAGGTGGTACGATCTTGATGTATCGCGAGCTTTGCTTTTATAGTTGGATCTTATGATGTTTCTCCCCCTCCACTCTCTTGTAATGGATTGAGTTTTCCCTTTGAAGTTATCTTATAGGATTGAGTCTTTAAGGATTTGAGAACACTTGATGTATGTCTTGCATGTGCTTATCTATGGTGACAATGGGATATTCATGTGATCTACGTGATGTATGTTTTGGTGATCAACTTGCGGGTTCTGTAATGTTGTGAACTTATGCATAGGGGTTGGCACACGTTTTCGTCTTGACTCTCCGGTAGAAACTTTGGGGCACTCTTTGAAGTTCTTTGTGTTGGTTGAATAGATGAATCTGAGATTGTGTGATGCATATCGTATAGTCATACCCATGGATACTCGTGGTGACATTGGAGTATCTAGGTGACATTAGGGTTTTGGTTGATTTGTGTCTTAAGGTGTTATTCTAGTATGAACTCTATGATAGATCGAACGGAAAGAATAGCTTCATGTTATTTTACTATGGACTCTTGAATAGATCGATCAGAAAGAATAACTTTGAGGTGGTTTCGTACCCTACCATAATCTCTTCGTTTGTTCTCCGCTATTAGTGACTTTGGAGTGACTCTTTGTTGCATGTTGAGGGATAGTTATATGATCCAATTATGTTATTATTGTTGAGACAACTTGCACCAGTGAAAGTATGAACCCTAGGCCCTGTTTCCTAGCATTGCAATACCGTTTGTGCTCACTTTTATCATTAGTTACCTTGTTGTTTTTATATTTTCAGATTACAAAAACCTATATCTACCATCCATATTGCACTTGTATCACCATCTCTTCGCCGAACTAGTGCACCTATACAATTTACCATTGTATTGGGTGTGTTGGGGACACAAGAGACTCTTTGTTATTTGGTTGCAGCGTTGCTTGAGAGAGACCATCTTCAACCTACGCCTCCCACGGATTGATAAACCTTAGGTCATCCACTTGAGGGAAATTTGCTACTGCCTACAAACCTCTGCACTTGGAGGCCCAACAATGTCTACAAGAAGAAGGTTGCGTAGTAGACATCAAGCTCTTTTCTGGCGCCGTTGCCGGGGAGGTGAGTGCTTGAAGGTATATCTTTAGATCTTGCAATCGAATCTTTTTGTTTCTTGTTTTATCACTAGTTTAGTTTATAAATGATAACTACAAAAAATGGAATTGAGGGTGCCTCATATGCTTCATCTTTTTAATGTCTTCCGTGAAAATAACGATTCCGATGATTGTGCTCAATTGCTAGAGCAAGAATGCATTAAAATGTTTGGCACTAAATCTTTGAAAGATGAGCATGATTGAAATGTTGTTAGTATGATTTGTTTCAATACCCATGATGCTAATGATATGCAAATCCACAAGCTTGGGGATGCTATGTTTGATGAAGATGATATGTTTAGTCCCCCAAGTTTTGATGAGAAAATTTACTATGATGAAAGCATGCCTCCTATCTATGATGATTATTGTGATGACATGTATGCTATAAAGAATAATGATAACCATGAAACTTGTCATCTAGATCTTAATTCTTAGCAACAAAGATCTTGCCTTCGGATCTCTGATAGAAGGTGTACTGAGGGTGTCCATGATTGGGGGGTACTCGGACAGCCGGACTATATACCTTGGCCGGACTATTGGACTATGAAGGTACAAGATTGAAGACTTCGTCCCGTGTCCGGGTGGGACTCTCCTTTGCGTGGAAGGCAATCTTGGCAATTCGGATATGTAGATCTCCTCCCTTGTAACCGACTCTGTGTAACCCTAGCCCCCTCCGGTGTCTATATAAACCGGATGGTTTAGTCCGTAGGACAACAACAATCATAATCATAGGCTAGCTTCTAGGGTTTAGCCTCTACGATCTCGTGGTAGATCAACTCTTGTAATGCTCATATCATCAAGATCAATCAAGCAGGAAGTAGGGTATTACCACCATCGAGAGGGCCCGAACCTGGGTAAACATTGTGTCCCCCGCCTCCTGTTACTATCCGCCTTAGACGCACAGTTCGGGACCCCCTACTCGAGATCCGCCGGTTTTGACACCGACATTAGTGCTTTCATTGAGAGTTCCACTGTGCCGTCACGATAAGGCTTGATGGCTCGCCTTGTTATCAAGGACAGCATTACCTCTAGGGGAGCCCTGGCTATAGGCCAAACCCTCCGACTAGGCGGCTTCGTCATGACCACCCGTTCGGCCGTCGCACCGACGATGACTTCTTAGGTCATCAAAAATAGCCTCCACGTCGGCTCGGGATTCACCGAGCAGATGGATCCAATGGAACTCTCTTCTTTGAACGAGCTCTTGGATCGCATCGCCGCCTTGGGAGTCGCTACGGACTATGATCGGATCGGGCTTAAACCCGACCAAAGGGAGATTAACTCTCCGCCGGTCGCCCATTAGATAGCGGTGGTGGAGGAGCAATGTAGCGATTCTTCCTCTATTTTGAGGACAAACTATGTCCGGATTCCCGAGCTCTCCGAGCCGGATACCCGTCTATGGGAGGACATGGCCCAAGCTTCGAACCTAGAATCAGATAGCGGGCCAGAACTATTGGGCAACATCCCGGAGCCCGAACTGCCAAGCTCGGAAACTCCTCGCCCCTGGGTCTCAGATCGGGTCAGGGTTTGGACCTAAATCTACCCACCCACCCAGACATAAGTGATCTTTCCCACATTAGACAAGAGCCCCAAGAGACAGTACATCACTATTGGGCCAGATTCCTCCTTGTAATGAGCAAGGTCAAGGACTGTTGCGAGGAAGACGCAATTTCATTCTTTTGCAAAAATTGCACGGACAAGGGAATCCTCAACGCCATAAGTCGCCGTGACATAGCACACTTCGCTGACTTGGCGGCCATAGTACAGAAGTACTGTGCGATAGAAAGCGCCTGGAAAACCCTAACAAAATTCTAGGATCCTCCGGCTCTCAGTAAACCCGCCGTCCGAACTAAAAGGGTGTACTCTCGTAAGTCACCCGATCCAATTACAAGGAAACCAAAGCCCACGACAGGGCGAGGAACCATATTGGAGGGATGGCTAAATGGACCATGCAAAATCCATAGTACACCGGATACCATGCCAACACATAGCCTTAGAGCATGTTGGATACTCCGGCAGGTGGCCAAAAGCAGCGAGGATCTCCTCATCAAAAATACCACAGAGCACCATCCCGTGGAAAATAACAATACAGTACTGACAGTCTTCGAGACCTTCACCTCAAATAATAGGCGCAAGCGAGCACTCCGCAGCCTCGCCGAAGTCTGCCGCGTTGCAACAATAAATCCATGGAACGATACGGCTATAACCTTCAATGCCAGTGAAGAACCTCAATTCCGAACAGTCCGAGCACCAGCCGCTTTGGTCCTTAGTCCAGTTGTGGACGGCTTCCGACTTACTAAAGTGCTCATGGGCGGTGGCAGCGGATTAAACCTCATCTATGAGGAGACTCTTAGAAAAATGGAAATAGACAAGAGCCGCATTGAGCAAAGCAGCACGACCTTCAGAGGAATCATCCCTAGTCGGGAGGCACGATGCGCGGGAAAAATCACACTTGATGTGCTATTCGGCACGCCGGAGAATTACAGGTCCGAAGAAATCACATTCCAAGTGGCCCCATTTAGTAGCGGATACCACGCCCTTTTAGGGCGGGAGGTATTCACGATCTTCCAAGCTATACCCCATTACGGGTACATGAAGCTCAAGATGCCCGGGCCCAATGGAATCATCACTCTAGTTAGTGATCCGGACATAGCACTCCGTGCCGAAAATAAAACCGCCGCACTGGCCCTTGAGGCGTTATCCGAAGCCCTTGCGGCCGAAGAACTAACTGCACTGCGCTCCACAGTGGATAGGGACGACGTTATACTCGACAAAAGACCCAAGTCCACCTCTTTTAAACCAGCGGACGAAATAGTCAAACTCCAGGTCCACCCAACGGACCCTACAAATACAGCATCGATCGGGGCACAGCTGAACCCCACAACAGACGCCGCACTGCGAGAGTTCTTGCGCGAGAATTGGGACATCTTCGCCTGGCATCCTTCAGACATGCCAGGAATCCCACGCAGGCTGGCCGAGCATAGCCTTAACATTCTAAAGGGGTTCAAGCCGGTCAAGCAGACTCTTCGGCGTTTCGCAGAGCCTAAGCGACAAGCCATGGGAGAGGAGCTAGCCAAGTTACTCGAGGCCGGATTCATTAGAGAAATAAAACATCCGGACTGGCTAGCAAACCTGGTAATGGTACCAAAGAAGGACAAATCATGGCGCCTATGTGTCGATTTCAAGGACCTTAACAAGGCTTGCCCCAAGGATCCCTTCCCCCTCCCCCGCATCGATCAAATTATTGACGCTACCGCAGGTCACGACTCATTGTGTTTCCTCGACGCATACTCCGGATACCATCAAATTAAGATGGCGGAGTCCGATCAAGCCGCAACGGCATTCATCACTCCATACGGCCCTTTCTGTTTTCACACCATGCCTTTCGGGCTCAAAAACGCCGGTGCAACCTATCAACGCATGATTCAGACATGCCTGGAAACACAAATTGGCAAAACAGTGGAGGCATACGTAGACGATGTGGTCATTAAAACCAGACACATCGAATCCTTAATAGACGACTTGAGGCTCACGTTCAACAATCTCCGAACATATGACATCAAGCTCAATCCGGAAAAATGCGTTTTCGGCATGCCCGCCGGAAAGCTCTTGGGCTTCATTGTTTCCAATAAAGGAATTGAAGCAAATCTGGCTAAAATCCGAGCTCTGTCACAATTGGCTATCCCAACAGACCTCAAGCAAATCCAGAAATTAACTGGATGCGTGGCTGCCTTAAGCTGCTTTATCTCCCGATTGGGAGAAAAGGCACTACCTCTTTATCGCCTTCTTCGACGCACCGGACACTTCGAGTGGACGGATGCGGCCATGGCTGGATTGGAAGAAATAAAAGCTGTCTTAGCCAACAACCCAATCTTGGCCGCGCCAAATATCAGCGAACCAATGCTGTTATATATAGCAGCAACACACCAAGTTGTAAGCGCAGTGCTCGTCGTCGGACGAGAGATAGACGGACATAAGTTCCCGCTTCAAAAGCCGGTATACTATGTATCCACTATCCTCACTCCATGCAAATCACGGTACCCACATTATCAAAAGATAGCATACGCGGTCTTCATGGCATCCCGGAAACTACGACACTACTTTCAAGAGAGTTCAATTACAGTGGCCTCTGAAGTACCACTCAACGACATAATAAATAACCATGATGCCACGGGCCGGATTGCTAAATGGGCTATTGAGATCCTCCCATTCGACATAACACACAAACCACGGCGAGCCATTAAGTCACAAGTACTGGCCGATTTCGTCGCCGAATGGACAGAAGCCGAACTCCTAAAGAGTACGGCACGTACTCCAATTGGATCATGCACTTTGACGGCTCTAAGATGCTGGCTGGTATGGGGCAGGCGTCGTCCTGACATCCCCCACCGGAGATACAGTCCAATACGTACTCCAAATATTATACACAGACTCCAACAATGCAGCAGAATATGAGGCCCTGTTGCACGGTCTCCGGATGGCAGTCTCCATGGGCATTCAACGCCTAGAGGTGCGTGGGGATTCAAACCTCGCAATATCTCAAATAAATGGAGACTTTGACGCCAAGGACCCAAAAATGGCGGCTTACCGCAACGCCGTCCTCAAAATGTCAGCTCAGTTCGAGGGGCTCGAATTCCACCATGTGGTCCGAGAAAACAATCAAGCGGCGGATATCCTCGCCCGCATCGGCGCTAAGCGCGACCCTGTCCCACCTAATATCTTCTTGGAAAGGCTGTTTAAGCCATCCGTGGTGTGGGAAGGGGAGACCGGCAACAACAGTCTGGATCCGGCCACAACGCCAGATCCCGAACACTCTGACGTAATCGGAGGCTCTGCCACCGAAATAACACCTTCGGCCCACGTGATTATGGATGTCATCGCCCCGTGGACAGAACCCTTCTTGGCTTACCTAACTACACAAGAACTCCCTGAGGACCCAAACGAGGCATGTTGCATTGTGCGGCGGTCAAAAGCCTGCAAGGTCCACGAGGGAGAGCTTTATAAGAAAAGCGCTACCGGAGTACTTCAAAGCTTGTGACATCCCAAATTTTCAATTTGGAATGTTATACATTAGATCATCATGCATATCATATTTTATTGCAATTCGGTTTGCGATCCTCGAAATTCTAAGCAACTCAAGGACCCACGGAGAGAGTTGGGGATTTCACGATTTTCATATCTGAATTTTATCAAATATCAAAACGAGGATCATTTGTTTTAATTATTTTTCTCTCTGAAAATATTTCATATCAAAATACATGAGAGGGGATAATATGTCTTCTCCAAAAATAATGAAATATTGGAGGAAAAATATTAAAAACAAATATTTGATTTTATTCAGATTTTATTTCTATTTTATTTGCCTAGGAAAAATATGCGTTTTGCAAAATTGCATTTTAGGCCCAAATAAATATTCATCTTGTCCGGCTTGTTTTTAGAGGACGGGGAAAATTTATTTCGGGATTTTTGGAGTCCGTTTAGTATTTCTTTTCTTTGTTTTTCTGCACGTCCAAATTGTTTAAAAAAAGTCAAACCGACACGGGCCGTAACCAGCCAGGACTCCGCCCAGCCGGCCCTCTTAAATAGCGCCGCCCCGAGCCCCCCAGCCCACCGAAGCCCGCCGCCACCTAAACCCTAACCCTAGCCCAACCCCGCCGCCACCGCCGCCAGCCGCCCCGCCGTTGTCCCGTCGCCGCCGAGCCGGACCCCGCCGCCACCTCGCCGCCTCGCCGGACTCGAGGTAGCCGCCGCCGTTTTTTTTATAAAACCGTCCGGTTTTTTTAGATCGGTTCGTCGGTTTCTCGGTTTAGTTATTTTGCGGTCGTTCGTCCGTACGTTCGTTTTAAAGAACGGTTTTCGTCATTTAACCGCAGACAGCGAATGTTCGTTCGTTAGCCTGTTCGTCAGTTTTTCTTTTTCTCGGATTTTTCGCGATTATTTTCGATCGCGATTTCTGATCCGATTTTCGTTATAGTATAACTTTTCGCTCGTTTATCGGAATCAGGTGATTCAAGCGCCTAGAGTTTCGTCTCGAACCCCTCTTTTTTTTAACCAACTCAAACAAGTTTTTGCTACTGCAAAATTTGACTTAGGTCCAGATTAGTAAACGGAGTTTGTTTCTTTCGCCGTTTGAGTTTTGTTGCTTCGTTTGATTTGATTCTTTTTGCCAACCGGAGTTCTTAAGTTGAAATTTCTGGTTAGATCTCTTATTTGAGTTTTAGCCGTGCACCCTTGCTTGATTGCTTGTGAATGTCATTGTTTGTTTGCGATAGAGTACCCGGAGTGCGCAGCGTGCTACTACGAGTCTCTAGGTTTCCCGGATCATCAGCAAGGCAAGTAACACTTTGATCATACCTCTTTACCACCCAGTTTTATTGCATTAGATCAACCCTCAAACTATTGCATGGTTAGGAACTGTTTAATATATGGGTTTTGGGAAGTAGATGAGGTAGTACCTATTACATGTTTTATTATCAAACCCTTGGGAGTTACTTCTACATTTGCTTCTATTGCTATGTTATGCTCGTAGACGTGGATTGGGTTTGATTGATTACATGATAGATGTGAGATTCTTAATTAATGGTTAACTTAAGGTGGCTACTTAAATACACATCTGGGTGGATTGAGGCACCTGGGGAACCCAATGTTGCCTATTTTTTTTGGAAATCCCGGGGTACCGTGTGATTCTCCTATGGACCGCCACCCAGGCTCAAAGGGCTCATGAGATTATTCATGCTAGAAACTTCCGTGTGCAGCCACAAGCTATTATGGGCTCTAGCATAGTTGATTAAGTCGTGTGAACTCTTACAGCGGTAGACTAGCAGATGTAGGGGAAAGTAGGTGTAACTGTCTACCCATCGTAAGGTGCTAACGCTTCTGAAAGACTATGTCTCGGTCATCCGTTTCTCAAACATCATGAAGTGCAAGAAATCCAACGGAGGAGATCGAGTCTTGTGGGGAAAAGTGTGCAAACCTCTACAGAGTGTACAATCTAATCGTGGTTAGCCGTGTCCCCGGTTATGGACATCTTGAGTATCTAGTTCTTGGACTATCATGTGAATCTCATCATCATGTTACTTAATTAAATTTGTTGGGTTTAATGAAATTTACTTAATTGGGATTGAGTTGGGTGAACCTTCTCAATGTTTAACAACCACCATAATAGTTAAATAAAATTTATTCCTTTGTTGTAGGAAAAAATTGGCTTTTCGCAAAATTGTAACCATAGAGCTTTCCACCAGCCAAATATGCATGTAGTGTTAGCATTATTCTCCTCATTACTCTCTATGTGTTACTTTGCCAGCATATTCCATGTGCTGACCCATTTTCGGCTGCAACGTTCATGTTGCAGACTTTTCAGACGACGAGTAAGGTGCCATAGGTCGTGGTCTTGTACTCAGTGATGCCGTTCGAGTTGATGGACTCACTTTATCTTCCAAGCCTTCCGCTGTTATCGTATTAGATGGCCTTAACCCGTGTTTTTTATAATAAGTTCTCTCTTGAGACTATTCGGTGTAATAAGTATGTGATTGCTACTCTATTATAAATCCTTCAAGTACTGTGCGTGTCAGCATTACCGATCCAGGGATGACACTGATGCACAGAGACTAGACTGTTTGAGGTCTGGTCGCTACAAAGATGGTATCAGAGCACACGTTGACTGTAGGACACGACCACTAAGATAAAGCCCTAGATCACTACTCTCTTCTCATTTCTGACTCCTCTCCTTTCTTCCACTCTTTTAGGATGGCGGATGCAAGGAACAAGTTCGCGCAACCGGATGAGGATACACCTTTTGGACAACACTTGAAAGAAGTTACTAGGTACCTGAACATCGGAATACCAAGCTTCACCGGGACCTACAACGCCACTTTACCAGAAGAGGAGCGCTAGATGATTCAAGTTCAAGTTCCAGGAAGGACGTTCACGCCAGTCACTGAGCCCATAGAATTTTATTTCGATGCACCAACCTAGAGTATAGGAAAGAGTATGGCAGCTCACAGTACCATGGGACGCATTGGAGAAGTTTACCACAATGATCTCAAGGATACTATCTATCAGATTTGTGGGTGCCGAGACGAGCAATGGGAGATGATCAGCACCAGGAAGGATAAATCTATTGCAGCTTTCATTCAGGAGTTAAACCAGCACATTCGTCGCCAGGAGAACCAGATGTGCGCAGGCATGATGGATTTGAAGAAGGCAATGACAAGGATCACGGAGCTGGAGGAAGAACTCAAGGCTACACGCGAAGATTATCTGGAGGAAATCGTCGCACTAGTAGAGAAGAATGGCGACCTGACAAAGAAGCTAGGAGTTTTCATGGGAGACCTTGCGCCAGGAGGAGAAGACGACGATTCTACTTGTTCAGAGAACTACATCATCACCGACGACACCGACTCGGACCCCAGTGATGATGACTTGGAGGATGAAGCCGGAGCATATATAATGGAGTCTTCGACCGATCAATTTTTCTAGTCGACCACCATATCAGTAGTAGTATTCCACCATGTATATAGTATAGTCCAAGCACTTTGTAATGATAGTTAGATCGATTGTATGCCTTGTTTGAATTGATTGGAGTGATATGATTGTGTTTGTCTTATGTGCATATGGGTAGTGTTTTCCCTCTAGATCTCATTCTATCCTATTTTCTCATCTTTTCTAAACCCATCAGATGCCTCTGAGACGCGACACCGGATTTGTTTTCCCACCGGAGATCACTCAGTTGATTCAGCAGCAGAATGCCCTGATGCAAGTGCTAGTTCAGAACCAGGGGAACAACAACAACAACAACAACCCACCACCAGCCCCACCAGTTGACCACTTAGCCCGTTTTCTTAGGCTGAATCCGCCGGTGTTCTCCAGTAGCACCGAGCCGATTGTTGCAGATGATTGGCTTCGCAAGATTGACAGGGAGTTGACCACTGCAGGATGCACAGATGCGGAGAGAGTGCATTTTGCCGCACATCAGCTTGATGGACCCGCAACATCATGGTGGGAGAATTACACAGCCACTCACCCCATTGACACTGTCACATGGGATCAGTTTCAGCAAGCTTTTCGCACTGCCCATGTTTCAGCAGGAGCTATGGCCATGAAGAAGCGTGAGTTTCGCAACTTACGCCAAGGAGGACGTACCGTTGGCCAATACGTGGAGGATTTCAGTAAGTTAGCACGTTATGCCCCAAATGACGTTGCTATAGATGCAGCTAAGCAGGAGAAGTTTCTGGAAGGACTGACTGATGAGCTGAGCATGCAGTTGATGGTGGCAACTTTTAACAACTACCAGGAGTTGGTAGACATAGCTCTCATGATTGAAGGGAAGCATCAGGAGATTGAGAGCCGTAAGAGGAAGTATGGACAAGGGAAGTACAATTCTGGAGCTCATCAGAAGCCTCGATTTACCCCGAACTCGGGAGGACCTTTTCAGCATACCCATGGAGGAGGGAGTTCGCACAACCATAGTGGCCCCAAGAATGGGAATGGTAACGGAGGAAGCAACGGACAGAACCGTTCCAACCCATCAACCCCAGCCAAGAAGGATCTGAGCCACGTCACTTGCTACAAATGCCAGAAGACTGGACATTATGCCAATGAATGTCCTGAAGCTAAGAATGGGAATGGCAACGGAAGCTCGGGGAAGAAGCCGAACCCTTTCAACAGAGGACAAGTGAACCACATTAACGTGGAGGAGGTAGAAGCCCAGCCTGATGCAGTAATAGGTAAGTTTTTGGTTAAGTCATTTACTGCAATCGTTCTTTTTGATACTGGTGCATCGCATTCATGCATATCAAGGGGATTTATGGATAAGTTTAAGTTGCCCACCACAGTTCTTAGAACACCTATGTTAGTAACCTCGCCAGGAGCAGAGTATATGGCAAGCCAAGGATGTTTTCAGATGCCATTGGCCATAGGTAGGCATGTTTTCCCTTAGACCTAATAGTTTTGGAGTCCCAAGGTTTGGATGTGATTTTGGGAATGGATTGGCTATCGATGTACGGAGGAAACATCGATTGCGCCAGTAAGACAATTTTGCTTACCACCCCAGAAGGAAGAAGGATTAAGTATGTATCCCGGCATGTGCCGAAGAGGACTCAAGTGAGTTCCTTATCAGGAGTTGTACAGGAGGAAGTACCAGTGGTGAAGGATTTCCCTGACGTATTTCCAGAGGAGTTGCCAGGCATGCCACTGGATAGAGACAATGAGTTTTTGATTGAGCTTTTGCCAGGCACAGGGCCAATATCTAAGAGACCGTACAGAATGCCCGCAAAGGATTTGGAGGAAATTAAGAAGCAGATTAAGGAGTTACTGGATAAAGGATATATTCGCCCAAGTTTGTCACCTTGGGGATCACCAGTACTTCTAGTGGAGAAGAAAGATGGATCGTTGAGGATGGTTGTTGATTATCGTGGATTGAATGAAGTAACAATCAAGAATAAGTACCCACTGCCGATGATCAATGATTTGTTTGATCGACTACAAGGAGCTAAAGTATTTTGCAAGATTGATTTGCGATCAGGATACGACCAGTTGAAGATTCGAGAGCAGGATATACCTAAGACAGCTTTTACCACAAGGTATGGGCTATATGAGTACACCGTTATGTCATTCGGTCTGACTAACGCACCTACCTATTTTATGGACATGATGAATAAAGTGTTTATGGAGTTTTTGGATAAGTTCGTCGTAGTGTTCATTGATGATATTCTGGTCTATTCGAAGAATGAAGAAGAGCATAAGGAGCATTTGCGTTTGGTACTTGGAAAGCTCAGAGAACATCAGTTATATGCCAAGTTCAGCAAGTGCGAGTTTTGGTTAAAGGAAGTTGGATTCCTTGGACATGTTATATCCGGGGAAGGAATAGCAGTAGATCCCACCAAGGTTAACACTGTGACAAATTGGGAGTCACCCACGTTAGTTGGAGAGATCCGGAGTTTTCTTGGACTCGCAGGATACTACCGGAGATTCATTGAGAATTTCTCAAAGATTGCAAAGCCTATGACGGAATTGTTGAAGAAGGACACCAAGTTCAATTGGACTGAGGAATGTGAGGTCAGTTTTCAGGAGTTGAAGAAACATTTAGTTACAGCGCCAGTGTTGTTCTGCCAGATCAACGCAAGGATTATGAAGTATATTGCGACGCTTCACATCGAGGACTTGGAGCCGTACTTATGCAGGAGGGAAGAGTTGTTTCATATGCCTCATGACAGCTTAAACCCCATGAGTTGAATTATGCTACACATGATTTGGAGTTAGCAGCCGTAGTGCATGCGTTGAAGACATGGAGACATTTTCTCATCGGAAACCATTGTGAGGTGTACACGGATCACAAGAGTTTGAAGTACATTTTCACGCAGAAGGAGTTGAATCTCAGGGAAAGGAGATGGTTGGAGATCATTAAGGATTATCATATGAGATTGCATTATCACCCAGGAAAGGCTAACATAGCAGCTGATGCGTTGAGCCGCAAGAGTCATGTAAATACCCTCATGACCGGAGAGTTACCCAAGGAGTTAGCATAAGACCCTTGCGAGCTGCGTTTGGAGATAGTTCCAAGAGGTTATGTAGCAGCCTTGGAAATTCAGTCTACCTTGATGGATAAGATCAGAGAAGCTCAGAAGATGGACAAGGAGATTGCCGAGATAAAGGAAAGGATGAGTAAAGGAAAAGCCAGGGGATTTCGTGAGGATGAGCACGATACCTTATGGTTTGAGGATTGCGTATATGTGCCCAATGATCAGGAGATCAGGAAGTTGATTCTGCAAGAGGCCCATGATTCACCATATTCGATTCACCCAGGAAATACCAAGATGTATCTGGATTTAAAGGACAGTTTCTGATGGACCGGAATGAAGAAGGATATTGCGAAGTATGTAGCAGTTTGTGATGTATGTCAAAGAGTGAAGGCAGAGCATCAGAAACCAGCAGGATTGCTACAACCATTGCTGATACCCGAATGGAAGTGGGATAAGCTAGGCATGGATTTAATCATGGGATTGCCCAGGACTCGTTCAGACTATGACTCGATATGGGTTGTAGTCGATCGTTTGACGAAGGTAGCTAATTTCATCCCAGTAAAGACCACTTATACCAGTGCTAAGTTGGCAAAGATATACATGACCAGGATCGTATGTCTGCATGGAGTTCCGAGGACCATTGTATCAGATAGAGGAACTCAGTTTACCTCAAAGTTCTGGCATCAATTGCATGAGACTTTGGGTACCAGACTAGAGTTCAGTACCGCTTTTCACCGGCAAATAGATGGACAGACGGAAAGAGTCAATCAGATTTTGGAAGACATGCTGAGAGCTTGTGCGCTAGATTATGGATCCAGTTGGGATGATAATTACCTTATGCAGAGTTCTCTTACAACAACAGTTACCAATCCAGTTTGAAGATGGCCCCTTTCGAAGCTCTGTACGGAAGGAGGTGCAGGACACCGTTGTTGTGGGATGAAGTTGGAGACCGCCAGTTGTTTGGACCAGATTTGATTAAAGAGTCTGAACAGAAGGTGAAGTTGATTCGCGATACGCTCAAGGTAGCCCAGTCCAGGCAGAAGAGTTATGCGGATTCTAAACGCAAGGAGACAGTTTACGAAGTCGGAGACAGAGTTTATCTTCGTGTGTCCCCACTTCGAGGAGTTAAGCGTTTTGGAGTTAAGGGAAAGTTAGCACCACGTTTTGTAGGACCATACAAAGTTTTGGAACGTATGGGAGAAGTTGCTTACAAGTTAGAATTTCCCGAAGGATTGTCAGGAGTTCACAATGTGTTCCATGTTTCTCAGTTAAAGAAGTGCCACGCGGAGATGGCTGATATACCTTTAAGAGATACAGTGCCACTGGAAGCGATTCAGTTGGATAGTGATTTGACCTACGAGGAGAAACCAATCAAGATTCTCGAGTTTGCCAGCCGAGTCACCCGCAGCAAGGTTATCAAGTTTTGCAAAGTTCAGTGGAGCCACCATGCTGAAGATAAAGGCACTTGGGAACGAGAGGAAGACCTACGGAAGGATCACCCTCACCTATTTTCTAGCCAACCCGAATCTCGATGGCGAGATTCATCTTAAGGGGGTAGGTTTGTAACATCCCAAATTTTCAATTTGGAATGTTATACGTTAGATCATCATGCATATCATATTTTATTGCATTTCGGTTTGCGATCCTCGAAATTCTAAGCAACTGAAGGACCCACGGAGAGAGTTGGGGATTTCAAGATTTTCGTATTTGAATTTTATCAAATATCGAAACGAGGATCATTTGTTTTAATTATTTTTCTCTCCGAAAACATTTCATATCAAAATACATGAGAGGGGATAATATGACTTCTCCAAAAATAATGAAATATTGGAGGAAAAATATTAAAAATAAATATATGATTTTATTCGGATTTTATTTCTATTTTATTTGCCTAGGAAAAATATGCGTTTTTCAAAATTGCATTTTAGGCCCAAATAAATGTTCATCTTGTCCGCCTTATTTTTAGAGGATGGAGAAAATTTATTTCGGGATTTTTGCAGTTCGTTTAGTATTTCTTTTCTTTCTTTTTCTGCACGTCCGAATTGTTTTAAAAAAGTCAAACCGACTCGGGCCGTAACCGGCCAGGACTCCGCCCAGCCGGCCCTCTTAAATAGCGCCGCCTCGAGCCCCCCAGCCCACCGAAGCCCACCGCCACCTAAACCCTAACCCTAGCCCGACCCCGCCGCTGCCGCCGACGCTGTTCCGCCGCCGCCGACCCGCCGCCACCGCCAGCCGCCCCGCCGCCGTCCCGTCGCCGCCGAGCCGGACCCCACCGCCACCTCGCCGCCTCGCCGGAGATCTCGCCGGACTCGAGGTAGCCGACGCCGTTTTTTTATAAAACCGTTCGGTTTTTTTTAAAACCTTGATCTGTTTTTTTAGATCGGTTCGTCGGTTTTCTCGGTTTAGTTATATTTGCGGTCGTTCGTCCGTACGTTTGTTTTAACGAACGGTTTTCGTCGTTTAACCGCAGACAGCGAACGTTCATTCGTTAGCCTGTTCGTCAATTTTTCTTTTTCTCGGATTTTTCGCGATTATTTTCGATCGCGATTTCTGATCCGATTTTCATTTTAGAATAACTTTTCGCTCGTTTATCGGAATTAGGTGATTCAAGCGCCTAGAGTTTCGTCTCGAAACCCTCTTTCTTTTTAACCAACTCAAACCAGTTTTTGCTACGGTAAAATTTGACTTAAGTCCAGATTAGTAAACGGAGTTTGTTTCTTTCGCCGTTTGAGTTTTGTTGCTTCGTTCGATTTGATTCTTTTTGCCAACCGGAGTTCTTAAGTTGAACTTTCTGGTTAGATCTCTTATTTGAGTTTTACCCGTGCACCCTTGCTTGATTGCTTATGAATGTCGTTGTTTGTTTGCGATAGAGTACCCGGAGTGCGCAGCGTGCTACTACGAGTCTCTAGGTTTCCCGGATCATCAGCAAGGCAAGTAACACTTTGATCATACCTCTTTACCACCCAGTTTTATTGCATTAGATCAACCATCAAACTATTGCATGGTTAGGAACTATTTAATATATGGGTTTTGGGAAGTAGATGAGGTAGTACCTATTACCTGTTATATTATCAAACCCTTGGGAGTTACTTCTACGTTTGCTTATATTGCTATGCTATGCTCGTAGACGTGGATTGGGTTTGAGTGATTACATGACATATGTGAGATTGTTAATTAATGGTTAACTTAAGGTGGCTACTTAAATACACATCTGGGTGGATTGAGGCACCTGGGGAACCCAGTGTTGCCTCTTTTTTTTTGAAATCCCGGGGTACCGTGTGATTCTCCTATGGACCGCCACCCAGGCTCAAAGGGATCATGAGATTATTCATGCTAGAAACTTTCGTGTGCAGCCACAAGCTATTATGGGCTCTAGCATAGTTGATTAAGTCGTGTGAACTCTTACAGTGGTAGACTAGCAGATGTAGGAGAAAGTAGGTGTAACTGTCTACCCATCGTAAGGTGCTAATGCTTCTGAAAGACTGTGTCTCGGTCATCCGTTTCTCAAACATCATGAAGTGCGAGAAATCCAACGGAGGAGATCGAGTCTTGTGGGGAAAAGTGCGCAAACCTCTGCAGAGTGTACAATCTAATCATGGTTAGCCGTGTCCCTGGTTATGGACATCTTGAGTATCTAGTTCTTGGATTATCATGTGATTCTCATCATCATGTTACTTAATTAAATTTGTTGGGTTTAATGAAATTTACTTAATTGGGATTGAGTTCGGTGAACCTTCCAATATTTAACAACCACCATAATAGTTAAATAAAATTTATTCCTTCGTTGTAGGGAAAAATTGGCTTTTCGCAAAATTGTAACCATAGAGCTTTCCACCAGCCAAATATGCATGTAGTGTTAGCATTATTCTGCTCATTACTCTCTATGTGTTACTTTGCCAGCATATTCCATGTGCTGGCCCGCTTTCGGGCTGCAACGTTCATGTTGCAGACTTTTCAGACGACGAGTAAGGTGCCATAGGTCGTGGTCTTATACTCAGTGATGCCGTTGGATTCGATGGACTCACTTTATCTTCCAAGCCTTCCACTGTTATCGTATTAGATGGCCTTAAGCCATGTTTTTTGTAATAAGTTCTCTCTTGAGACTATTCGGTGTAATAAGTGTGTGATTGCTACTCTGTTATAAATCCTTCAAGTACTGTGCATGTCAGCATTACCGGTCCAGGGATGACAGTGATGCACAGAGACTATACTGTTTGAGGTCTGGTCGCTACAAAGGTGCATCTCCGAAGAGGAAGGACGGCAACTTTTGGCAGAAATTCATGCTGGGCTCGGCGGCCACCATGCCGCAGCTCGGGCCCTTGTAAGCAAGGCCTTCCGTATAGGTTTTTACTGGCCGACGGCCCGAGCAGACGCACAGGACCTCGTCCAAAGTTGCGTCGGTTGCCAGCTTTTTGCAAACCAAAGCCATCTGCCACCTACCGCTCTCCGAACAATCCCCATTACTTGGCCTTTCGCGGTCTGGGGGCTTGATATGGTCGGACCCCTCAAAGGCGGAAGCCATAAGAAAAAGTACCTATTGGTCATGGTGGATAAATTCACCAAATGGATAGAAGCCAAACCAGTTAAGACGGCCGAGTCCGGACCAGTGATAGACTTCATATCCGGGGTTGTACACCATTACGGTGTCCCCCACAGCATCATCACCGATAACGGGTCGAACTTTACAGCCGATGAGGTAAAAACTTGGTGCGGCAACAAGAGCATTAAGCTTGATTACGCCTCTGTCTATCACCCCAAACAAACGGTCAAGTCGAGCGAGCAAATGGTCTTATTATGGGCGGCATTAAACCTAGATTAGTGCGATCCCTAAAGGATGGGGCTACGGACCACGCCGAATCGCACTACCGGATACACACCGTTTTTTATGGTGTACGGCGCAGAGGCGGTACTGCCCTGCGACATCATTCATGAATCACCTCGAGTGCGCATGTACGAAGAGAAAGAAGCCGAGCTCGATCGGCAGGACAGTTTGGACGCCCTGGAGGAGGAGCGTGACGTGGCAAAAGCCCTCTCCGCATTCTATCAGCAACAGGCTCGACGGTATCAAAGCAGAGAAGTACGGGCCAAAACTTATAACGTTCGCGAATTCGTTCTACGCCTACCAGATAAGAAAAAGGACAAGCTCAAGCCCAAATGGGAAGGTCCCTTCGTTATTGACAAAGTTCTAACCGGTGGAGCGTATCGTCTGCGGGATGCATCGGACAATCGACTCGAGCCAAGCCCATGGAACGCGGCCAGACTCCGTAGGTTCTACGCCTAGTGCTGGACTCTGTGTTCGTCTCCTTACCTCCGTCCCTTTTATATATATATCTGCTATCTGTCTTTGTTTCTTTCTTTCTTCCCTTTCTCTTCACGGCCTTAAAAGGTTAAAATGTGTCTTGACTACACAATCTTAACGCGCCAGGCATGCTCATTATACCTGGGGGCTTCTTATACAGAAGCTTAATATAATTATGTTCCGGGCTCTATGCCCCCTACACATGTGTTACTTTTCCACATGTATCTTTTCTTCGCCATTATATGCATCGATATGACTTAAGTTTTGGCCAAGCCGGGTTGCCTGGCTCTTGTGTTTATGCCCTACGTTTCCGTTAATTCGGCTAGGGCATAAGGGGAGCACCTCTACGGTTGTTACTGCCGGGTTAGCCGGATGTGTACCTCAGACTGGGTGAAGCCGAAAGCTAGCATTCTTAAGGGAATATTCGGTCGGTGAACAAAAGAGGACTTTCACTTATTGCAATACATGCCCCCAGATGTTTATATCCTGCGTCTCTTTTCGCAGTTCAGACATGCACATTAATGCATGCGTACCCAGGGAAAGGAACCCTTAACGGAACTATTCTCCCTGGAAGATGTTTCTTACTATCCATGTAATATAACATAGCTAGTTGGGTACTTGTCTGTTCAAGCACTTATGACCCCTACGCCTGGTTTCCACGCGTACCCCGGTTTTTACATAGCTGAGAGGGTATTCGGATACACTCTGGACTGTCGGGTCCGGAGGTCGAGGCGAAAAGGTCCGCCATGACGAATGATTTATAATCCGGCTAGGGACAACATATGTCCTTTGAAGTACACAGTCACTTCAACTGACTAAATTCTTCTTCTATACCATCCAACAGGTTGTGGCCTACAATCCTGTTGGGAATACTTTGCAGCTAATTTTACCTGGTCATATACCAGATTAACGGGGATCTCTTTCCCATCAGACCCTACAGGTCCGACCTCGGCCATGTGATTCGGGTCAGCCTTGGTATATCGCGTCTTCACCATGGCACAGGCTTCCTTTGCACCTTGTCGGCAGGCCGATATCTTCCATAATCGGAAGTGCCGTCGTGCTCCCTTGAGCATCTCTACGAGCTCCTCCATGCCTCTTGGCAGGGAGGCGGATGGCCACAAGGCCTGGGCAATGCCCTGCATCACCCGCCGAACTCGTTCGTGCAGTTGTGAGAGATCTTGCAGAAGATCGTCCGCAGATCCGGGCATCTCCTCTTCGGGAAGACCCGTCAGCATACCTACAGATATAACTCTGTTAGCCGGTTTCTTCGCCGAACTCTAGAAAAGTTCGTTCAAGCACTTACTAAAAATGCCGCGTCGAAGCCTCTTATTCTCCTTTACGGAGTCAGCAAGCTGGGCCCGAACATCTTTCAGTTCAACGCCCAGCCGGGTATTGGCATCTTGGAGATCGTTTTTCTCCCGCCTAACCTGCGTAAGCACGCGCTCGCCAGCCTCTAGCTGTCGTTGAGCATGTTGCTCATCCCCTCGCACGACCTCCGGATTCACTCCAGGGTCATTTGCAGAATCTATTGTTAGATTTGCATGCATGCCGAATACTAACTGGTACCTGTCATTTCATTCTTTTCGATCAAGACAAGTATTACCACATGGGGCCTTCTTGGACTCCTCCATTCCGGCAACTGCGGCCCGTAGCTGGGCTTTGCATTCCTCCAGCTCTTGAGACAACTGGGTATTCTTCTCCATAAGAACCTACGCATATAATGATCCTTAAATTAGTTGTGCCAACTATTTCAAGTCTCAGGGGCTACTGGTACACATAATTATTAGATTTTCTTACCCGTATATCCTTTACATACTAGTCCGTCGCTCTGGGCAGGCCATTTTGAGCAGCTCGGATGTACGCGTCTCCTGAGTTGAAGGCATCGAACACCTCTTCAGAGAAACCAGGGTCGCGGAGTACGGCCCGGCGACGCTTGTGATTCATGGCACTCTCCACTTCGAAATTCGTAGCGGACAGCCTATCTGCATCCTCTGTAGGAGGAACATCTGGTGTTGTCCCCACGTTAGCGTCTGCCTCTAAGTCCGGCTATGGAGCCCGGCTGGTGGAGGCATGGCCGGCAGGCTCTCCGGATATGGTCTGGCGAGCATTTTTCCTGCCAGGAACCATGGACGTTATTATATTTTAAAAACGACAACCACGGAGCAAGGTTCTTTTTCATACCTCTGCGACGGCGTCTCAGTCCTGACCGCCTTCTTTTTAAGCCTACCCGGTTTCGGTGCCCCTTGTTGGTGAGTCACTGCGGGTTCGGCATGGCGTCCCGAGGGCCTTCCCTGTAAGACACCATATGTGTGTGGTGGGTGAAGTGCAAAAAAGGGATCCTTCTCGGAAGTTGGGACTCCGGTTTTACTTACATGCGATGCAGGGAGCAGTCCAGGATAATCGCCTATGATGGCCACCAAGGCACCGTCGCAGCTTAACTGATAGAACGTCCTGTCGATGAGCTCCACAAATATGTCCGGATCTTCTTCGAGTCCGGGGTCGAGGGCCCGGTTAGGGTCCTCTGGCTGTGGAGACGGGCTGTGGACCTCCCTCACAGCTTTTCGTAGTCCCTACTATGAAATAGCAAGGTAAATATTTATGACGAAGAATGCGGGAAGGTCGGGAGTAAAAAGTAGCAGCTCACCTAGTTTGGGGGTTGTACAGGGAGAATCCATCCCGTGGATTAATGCGGATGAACTCCTCTTCCTCTCCTTTATATAAATCGGACAGTATTTTCGCTAGAGCAGCGGCGGAGTCCAGACCTTTACGGCTGCTGTTGGTGTCAAAACCGGCGGATCTCGGGTAGGGGGTCCCGAACTGTGCGTCTAAGGCGGATGGTAACAGGAGGCGGGGGACACGATGTTTACCCAGGTTCGGGCCCTCTCGATGGAGGTAATACCCTACTTCCTGCTTGATTGATCTTGATGATATGAGTATTACAAGAGTTGATCTACCACGAGATCGTAGAGGCTAAACCCTAGAAGCTAGCCTATGGTATGATTGTTGTTGTCCTACGGACTAAACCCTCCGGTTTATATAGACACCGGAGGGGGCTAGGGTTACACAGAGTCGGTTACAAGGGAGGAGATCTACATATCCGTATTGCCAAGCTTGCCTTCCACGCCAAGGAGAGTCCCACCCGGACACGGGACGAAGTCTTCAATCTTGTATCTTCATAGTCCAACAGTCCGGCCAAAGGATATAGTCCGGCTGTCCGAGGACCCCCTAATCCAGGACTCCCTCAGTAGCCCCTGAACCAGGCTTCAATGACGATGAGTCCGGCGTGCAGATTGTCTTCGGCATTGCAAGGCCGGTTCCTCCTCCGAATATTCCATAGAACATTTTGAACACAAGGATAGTGTCCAACCCTGTAAAACAAATTCCACATACCACCGTAGAGAGAATAATATTTCCACAAATCTAATCTGCTGACACATTCCGCAACATGACATCACACCATGGCCCGGTCATTATTCGAACCGTTTCTCTCAACCAGCCACTGCACATATTGCGAGGCGGTTTTCTTGGCACATCTTGTCGAAGCAGAGATCGTGTCCCCTTATCACGGGATTCTCATGAATACGGGTGTGGGTAACCCAACCGCGCCATCAATTACGGCGCTTGGGGAATAAGCGAGTTTACCAGGCAGGTGGAGAGGCGCATAGTTCCTTCCGCCCTTATAAATAGACAAGGATTCATCTTTTTCACCCACGCCCTCTTCCTCCTTGCTCATCCATTCTTGCGCACTTGAGCTCCAGCACCCAAGTTCGCATTTTCTCCTCAAACCACTCCAAGCATGTCCGGAGCGGGAGGCAAGTGGATGGTCTCCTCCGTTACGGAGGAGGACATCACAAAGCTACGGGGAGCCGGATACCTGGCCGCGGACATCGCACACCGGCTACCAGATGCGGGGCAGATCGTCCCTACTCCAGAACCCCACGAGAGGGTGGTATTTCTTACCCACTTCGTCCGCGGACTAGGATTTCCCCTCCACCCATTTGTCCGCGGGCTCATGTTCTACTACGGGCTGGACTTTCACGATCTGGCCCCCAATTTCATCCTCAACATCTCGGCGTTTATCGTCATGTGCGAGGCCTTCCTCCGCATCAAGCCCCACTTCGGCTTGTGGCTGAAGACCTTCAACGTTAAACCGAAGGTGGTGGTCGGCCAGCAAGCAGAGTGCGGAGGCGCCATGGTGGGCAAAATGCCCAACGTCACCTGGCTCGAAGGCTCATATGTGGAGACCGTAAAGGGATGGCAATCGGGGTGGTTCTACATCACCGAGCCGCGCAACACCAACTGGGTGGCGGCCCCCGAATTTTGATCCGGAATCCCCATGCGGCTCACCTCCTGGAAAGAGAAGGGCCTATCCTGGGGTTCCTCGGTAGAGCTGACCGGACTCCAGACCTGCGTCAAAAACATGATGAGCAAGAAAATCAAGCTTGTCAACGTGGTCCAAGTCATGCTCTTCCGCCGAATCCTCCCATGTCAAATACGGGCATTCAATTTGTGGGAGTTTGACCCGGCGGAGCACCAGACGCTGCGAGAGCTCTTTGACACGATGCACAAGGACGTCTGTGAAGGAAATATGCCCTAGAGGCAATAATAAAGTATTATATATTTCCTTATATCATGATAAATGTTTATTATTCATGCTAGAATTGTATTAACCGGAAACATAATACATGTGTGAATACATAGACAAACAGAGTGTCACTAGTATGCCTCTACTTGACTAGCTCGTTAATCAAAGATGTTTATGTTTCCTTGCCACAGACATAAGTTGTCATTTGATTAACGAGATCACCTCATTAGGAGAATGACGTGATTGACTTGACCCATTCCGTTAGCTTAGCACTCCATCGTTTAGTATGTTGCTATTGCTTTCTTCATGACTTATACATGTTCCTATGACTATGAGATTATGCAACTCCCGTTTACCAGAGGAACACTTTGTGTGCTACCAAACGTCACAACGTAAATGGGTGATTATAAAGGTGCTCTACAGGTGTCTCCAAAGGTACTTGTTGGGTTGGCGTATTTCGAGATTAGGATTTGTCACTCCAATTGTCGGAGAGGTATCTCTGGGCCCACTCGGTAATGCACATCACTATAAGCCTTGCAAGCATTGTGACTAATGAGTTAGTTCCGGGATGATGTGTTACGGAACGAGTAAAGAGACTTGCCGGTAACGAGATTGAACTAGGTATCGAGATACCGACGATCAAATCTCGGGCAAGTAACATACCGGTGACAAAGGGAACAACGTATGTTGTTATGCGGTCTGACCGATAAAGATCTTCGTAGAATATGTGAGAGCCAATATGGGCATCCAGGTCCCACTATTGGTTATTGACCGGAGACGTGTCTCGGTCATGTCTACATAGTTCTCGAACCCGTAGGGTCCGCACGCTTAACGTTACGATGATAGTTTTATTGAGTTTTGATGTACCGAAGGAGTTCGGAGTCCCGGATGAGATCGGGGATATGACGAGGAGTCTCGAAATGGTCGAGATGTAAAGATCGATATATTGGACGACTATATTCGGACTTCGGAAAGGTTCCGAGTGATTCGGGTATTTTTTGGAGTACCAGAGAGTTACGGGAATTCGTATTGGGCCTTAATGGGCCATACGGGAAAGGAGAGAAAGGCCTCAAAAGGTGGCCGCACCCCTCCCCATGGTCTGGTCCGAATTGGACTAGGGAAGGGGGGCGCACCCTTCCTTCTTTCTCCTTCCCCCTTCCCTTCTCCTACTCTCACAAGGAAAGGAGGAGTCCTACTCCCGGTGGGAGTAGGACTCCCCCCTTTGGCGCGCCTCTTCCCTTGGCCAGCTGCCTCCTCCTTGCTCCTTTATATACGGGGGCAGGGGGCACCCCAAAGACACAACAATTGATCCTTGAGATCTCTTAGCCGTGTGCGGTGCCCCCCTCCACCATATTACACCTCGATAATACCGTTGCGGAGCTTAGGCGAAGCCCTGCGTCGGTGGAACATCATCATCGTCACCACGCCGTCGTGCTGACGAAACTCTCCCTCAACACTCGGCTGGATCGGAGTTCGAGGGACGTCATCGAGCTGAACGTGTGTAGAACTCGGAGGTGCCGTGCGTTCGGTACATGATCGGTCGGATCGTGAAGACGTACGACTACATCAACCGTGTTGTGATAACGCTTCCGCTGTCGGTCTACGAGGGTACGTGGACAACACTCTCCCCTCTCGTTGCTATGCATCACCATGATCTTGCGTGTGCGTAGGAATTCTTTTGAAATTACTACGTTCCCCAACAGTGGCATCCGAGCCTGGTTTTATGCGTTGATGCTATGCACGAGTAGAACACAAGTGAGTTGTGGGCGATATAAGTCATACTGCTTACCAGCATGTCATACATTGGTTCAGCGGTATTGTGAGACGAAGCGGCCCGGACCGACATTACGCGTACGCTTACGCGAGACTAGTTTCACCGTTCGGAGCACTCGTTGCTTAAAGGTGACTGGCGGGTGTCTGTCTCTCTCACTTTAGTTGAACCGAGTGTGGCTACGCCCGGTCCTTGCGAAGGATAAAACATCACCAACTTGACAAACTATCGTTGTGGTTTTGATGCGTAGGTAAGAACGGTTCTTGCTAAGCCCGTAGCAGCCACGTAAAACATGCAACAACAAAGTAGAGGACGTCTAACTTGTTTTTGCAGGGCATGTTGTGATGTGATATGGTCAAGACATGATGTGATATAATTTGTTGTATGAGATGATCATGTTTTGTAACCGAGTTATCGGCAACTGGCAGGAGCCATATGGTTGTCGCTTTATTGTACGAGATGCAATCGCCATGTAATAGTTTTACTTTATCACTAAGCGGTAGCGATAGTCGTAAAAGCAATAAGTTGGCGAGACGACAACGATACTACGATGGAGATCAAGGTGTCACGCCGGTGACGATGGTGATCATGACGGTGCTTCGGAGATGGAGATCACGAGCACGGTGCTTCGGAGATGGAGATCACAAGCACAAGATGATGATGGCCATATCATATCACTTATATTGATTGCATGTGATGTTAATCTTTTATGCATCTTATCTTGCTTAGTTTGACGGTAGCATTATAAGATGATCCTTCACTAAATTATCAAAGTATAAGTGTTCTCCCTGAGTATGCACCGTTGCGAAAGTTCTTCGTGCTGAGACACCACGTGATGATCGGGTGTGATAGGCTCTACGTTCAAATACAACGGGTGCAAAACAGTTGCACACGCGGAATACTCAGGTTAAACTTGACGAGCCTAGCATATAACAGATATGGCCTCAGAACACGAAGACCAAAAGGTCGAGCGTGAATCATATAGTAGATATGATCAACATAGTGATGTTCACCATTGAAACTACTCCATCTCACGTGATGATCGGACATGGTTTAGTTGATATGGATCACGTGATCACTTAGAGGATTAGAGGGATGTCTATCTAAGTGGGAGTTCTTAAGTAATATGATTAATTGAACTTAAATTTATCATGAACTTAGTCCTGATAGTATTTTGCAAATTATGTTATAGATCAATAGCTCGCGTTGTTGCTTCCCTGTGTTTATTTTTGATATCTTCCTAGAAAAAAAATTATGTTAGCAAAGTTGCGGATTGGATCCGTGATCTGAGGATTATCCTCATTGTTGCACAGAAAAATTATGTCCTTGATGCACCGCTAGGTGACAGGCCTATTGCAGGAGCAGATGCAGACGTTATGAACGTTTGGCTAGCTCAATATGATTACTACTTGATAGTTTAGTGCACCATGCTTAAACGGCTTAGAATCGGGACTTCAAAGACGTTTTGAACGTCATGGACCATATGAGATGTTCCAGGAGTTGAAGTAAGTTAATACCCGAGTTGAGAGATATGAAGTCTCCAACAAGTTCTATAGCTAAAAGATGGAGGAGCATCGCTCAACTAGTGAGCATGTGCTCAGATTGTCTGGGTACTACAATCGCTTGAATCAAGTGGGAGTTAATCTTCCAGATAAAATAGTGATTGACAGAATTCTCTAGTCACCATCACCAAGTTAGTAGAACTTCGTGATGAACTATAATATGCAAGGGATGACGAAAGTAATTCCCGAGCTCTTCGTGATGCTGAAATCGACGAAGGTAGAAATCAAGAAAAACATCAAGTGTTGATGGTTGACGAGACCACTTCAAGTGTTGATGGTTGACGAGACCACTAGTTTCAAGAAAAAAGGGCAAAGGGAAGAAGGGGAACTTCAAAAAGAACGGCAAGCTAGTTGCTACTCAAATGAAGAAGCCCAAGTCTGGACCTAAGCCTGAGATTAAGTGCTTCTACTGCAAAGGAACTGGTCACTGGAGGCGGAACTGCCCCAAGTATTTGGTGGATAAAGAAGGATGGCAAAGTGAACAAAGGTATATTGGATATACATGTTATTGATGTGTTGTAACATCCCAAATTTTCAATTTGGTATGTTATACATAGATCATCATTGCATATCATATTTTATTGCATTTTGACAAATCCTCGATAAATCCTAAGCAACTCAAGGACCCTCGGAGAGAGTTGGGGATTTTCTCAAATTTTCCTATTTGATTTTTCATCAAAAAATAAGACGAGGATTTTGGTTTTAATTATTTTCTCTCTGGAAAAATATTTCATTAAACAAAATAAATGAGAGGAGAAAATATGACTTCTCCAAAACAATTGAAATACTGGAGCAAAAGTGTTAAAATCATTTATTGAAATTTATTCGGATTTTATTTGCAATTTTATTGCATTATAAAAATATTGCATCTTTTCAAAAATTTATTTTTGTGTTAAAAAAATGTTCACCCTATTCTAGATTTTCTAACTAGACGGGAAATTTTATTTTATCTTTTTTGGACTTTTATTTATTTTTCTACGAATTATTTTCCGTGGAACGTTTAAAAAAATGCGCAGCGCCCGACTGGGCCGAGCCCAGCCGAGCCGCAGGCCGGCCCGCCTGCGGGATCTCCTTCCCCAGCACGCGCCGCCGCCACGCCGTGTCCATGGCGGAAACGGGAGCCGCCCCCGCCCGGCTTGCCCCTCCCCCAAGCCACCGGAGCCCCCCCTCCTATTTATACCCCCGCACCCCCCCTCTTCTCTCATCCCGCCACCGCCCGCACCCGCACTCGCCGCCGCCGGAGCCGGAGCTCGAGCCCGCGCCGCCGCTCGCCGAACCCCGCCGCCTCGCCGCCCCTCGCACCCCCCGAGCCCCAAGCCCCGCCGCCCTCGCCGCCCCTCGCCGGAGCACGGGAGCCCCGCCGGAGCACGCCCCCGACGAGGTAGCCGCACCTCGCCTTGTTGCCGGTTTTGTTTTAAAAAAACCGTTCGTTTTAAAAAAAACTAGATCGGTTTTTTTTTCGGTTTTGTTATTTTGCGAGCGTTCACCGAACCGTTCGTTTTAACGAACACGTTCGTCGGTTTTTCTCTGTTAACGAACGTCCGTTCTTTAAGCGTTCGTCCGTTTTTCTTTTTCGTCGGATTTTTCCGCGATTATCTCAGATTCGATTTCTGATCGAATCTTCGTTTCTGTTTAACTTTTCGCTCGTTTATCGGAATCAGGCGATTCAAGCACCCAGAGTTTCGTCTCGAAATTCTCTTTCCGTTTAACCTACTCAAACAAGTTTTTGCTACTGTAAAATTTGACCTAGATCCAAATTAGTAAACGAAGCTTGTTTCTTTCACCGTTTGACTTTCGTTGCTTCGTTCGAGTTGATTCTTTTGCAAACCGGAGTTCTTAAGTTGAACTTTCTGGTTGGATCTTTCATTCGAGTTTTACCTGTGCATTAGATGAGTACTGATTGTCTGCTTGTTTGTTTGCGATAGAGTACCCGGAGTGTGCCGCTTGTTACTTCGAATCGCTAGGTTTCGCGGATCATCAGCAAGGCAAGTAACACTTTGATCATACCTTCCATACCCAGTTTTTATTGCATTAGATCTATTCCTCAAACATTGCATGATTAGGATCTAATTAAATTGTGGGTATTGGGAAGTAGTTGAGGTAGTACCTATTACCTGTTTTATTTATCAAACCCTTGGGAGTTACTTCTACGTTGCTATTAAATTGCCATGCTATGCTCGTAGACGTGGTTTTGGGTTTGAGTGATATTCATGACAGATGTGAGAGGTTTAATAATGGTTTACCTAAGGTGGCAACTAAAACTCACATCTGGGTGGATGGAGGCACCTGTAGAACCCAGTGTTGTCTGGTTTTAAAAGGTCCGCCACCCAGGCTCAAAGGGATCATAAGATTATTCATGCTGGAAACTTCCGTGTGCAGCCACAAGCTATTATGGGCTCTAGCATAGTTGAGTAGGTTACAGGATCTCTCGAAGAGGTGGGCTAGCAGATGTAGGGGAAAGTAGGTGTACCGGTCCATCCAGAGTAAAGAGTGATTGTTTGTGAAAGACTGTGTCTCGGTCATCCGTTTCTCAAACATCATGCAGTGCGAGAATCAAGCGGAGGCGATCGAGTCTTGTGGGGAAAAGTGTGCAAACCTCTGCAGAGTGTACAAACTAATCATGGTTAGCCGTGTCCCCGGTTATGGACAACTTGAGTATCTAGTACCTGGATTTTCATTTGAATCTCATCACCATGTTACTTTTAATTAATTTTGTTGGGTTAATGATGACACTTAATTGGGATTGAGTTGGAGGTACCTTCTCAATGTTTAACAACCACCATGATAGTTAAATAAAATTTATTCCTTTGCAGTAGGGAAAAATTGGCTTTTCGCAAAAACTGTAACCATAGAGCTTTCCACCAGCCATATATGCATGTAGTATAGCACTATTATTGTTCATTTTCTTTATGTGTTACATTGCCAGCATATTCCATGTGCTGACCCGTTTTCGGGCTGCAACGTTTCATGTTGCAGACTTTTCAGACGACGAGTAAGGTGCCTTAGGTCGTGGTCTTATACTCAGTGATGCCGCTGGAGTTGATGGACTCACTTATCTTCCAAGTCTTCCGCTGTTATCGTTTTTAGATGGCCTTAAGCCATGTTTATCATACTTAATCTCTTTGGAGATATTCGATGTAATAAGTGTGTGATTGCTACTCTGTTATAAATCCTCCATTTGTACTGTGCGTGTCAGCATTACTGATCCAGGGATGACACTGGTGCACAGCAGCACAGACCATTTGAGGTCTGGTCGCTACAAAGTTGGTATCAGAGCACATGCTGACTGTAGGACATGACCACTAAGCTTAAGCCCTAGAAAGCTTCTCTCTTCTCATTTCTGATCCCTCTCCACTTTCTACTCTTTTAGGAATGGCGGATGCAAGGAGCAAGTTCATGCAACCAGATGAAGACACGCCTTTTGGTCGACACTTGAAGGAAGTCACCAAATATTTGAACATAGGAATACCAAGCATCACCGGAACCTACAACGCCACATTACCCGAAGAGGAGAGCTGGAAGATTCAAGTTCACATTCCAGGAAGGACGTTTGTGCCAACTACGGAACCCATAAGATTGGTTTTCGAAGCACCAACCTGGAGTTTAGGGAAGAGCATGGCCGCACACATCGCCATGGGACGCATTGGAGAAGTCTACCACCAGGAACTTAAGGATACAATTTATCATATTTGTGGATGCGGAGACGCGCAATGGGAGATGATCAGAACCAAGAAGGATGGATCAATTGCAGCTTTCATCCAGGAGCAGAACCAACATATTCGTCGCCAAGAGAACCAGATGTGCACGGACAAGGAAGAACTGAAGAAGGCATTAACCAAGATCAAGGAGCTGGAGGAAGAACTCAAGGCTACACGCGAGGATTATATGGAGGAAATCATCGCACTAGTAGGGAAGAATGACGACCTGGAGAAGAAGATTGGAGTATTCATGGGAAATCCAGTGCCAAAAGCAGAAGTTGACGAATGCACTTGTCCGGATAACTACATCATCATCGACGACACCGACTCGGAACCAAGTGAAGATGACTTTGTTGACGAAGCTGGAGCAGACATCATGGAGTCTTCAACGGATTAGAATTTTTTATTAGACCACCATACCAGTAGTAGTTTTCCCCCATTTAATAGTATAGATCAAGCACTTTGTAACGCTAGTTAGATCGATTGTATGCCTTGTTTGAATTGATTGAGTGATATTGATTGTATTTGTCTCATGAGCATATGGGTAGTGTTTCCTCTCTAGACCTCATTCTATTCTTAACTCTCATCTTTTCTAAACCTATCAGATGCCTCCGAGACGCGACCCCGGATTTGTTTTCCCGCCAGAGATCACCCAGTTGATTCAGCAACAGAATGCCCTGATGTAAGTGTTAGTGCAGAACCAAGGCAACAACAACAACAACCCACCTCCACCACCACCTGTTGATCACTTAGCCCGTTTCTTAAGGCTAAACCCGCCGGTGTTTTCCAGTAGCACCGAGCCGATTGTTGCAGATGATTGGCTCCATAAAGTTGGAAGGGAGTTGACCACTGCCGGATGCACAGATGCGGAAAGAGTGCGTTTTGCCGCACATCAGCTTGATGGACCCGCAGCATCATGGTGGGAGAATTATACAGCCACGCACCCTATTAACACTGTCACATGGGACCAGTTTCAGCAAGCTTTCCGTACAGCTCATGTTACAGCAGGAGCTATGGCTATGAAGAAGCGTGAGTTTCGCAACCTACGCCATTGAGGACGCACCGTAGGCCAGTATGTGGAGGATTTCAGTAAGCTAGCAGGTTATGCACCAGATGACGTTGCTACAGATGCTGCCAAGCAGGAGAAATTTTTGGAAGGACTGAATGATGAACTGAGTATGCAGTTGATGGTAGCAACTTTCAACAACTACCAGGAGCTGGTAGATAGAGCTCTCATGATTGAAGGAAAGCAACAGCAGATTGAAAACCGCAAGAGGAAGTATGGACAAGGGAAGTACAATTCTGGAGCTCAACAGAAGCCAAGATTTGCCCCGAAGCCGGGAGGACAGTTTCAGCATACCCATGGAGGAGGTAGTTCGCACAACCATAATGGCTCCAAGAATGGTAATGGGAATGGAGGAAGCAACGGATAGAACCGTACCAACCCATCTACCCCAACCAAGAGGGATCTAAGTCACATTACTTATTTTAAGTGCCACAAGACTGGACACTATGCAACTGATTGTCCTGAAGCCCAAAATGGAAATGGCAATGGAAGCTCTGGGAAGAAGCCGAACCCGTTCAACAAAGGACATGTGAACCACGTAAGCGTGGAGGAGGTTGAAGCTCAGCCTGATCCAGTAATAGGTAAGTTTTTGGTTAAGTCATTTACTGCAACCGTTCTTTTCGATACTGGTGCATCGCATTCATACATATCAAGGGGATTTGTGAATAAGTTTAAGATGTCCACCCAAGTTCTCAAAACCCCTATGTTAGTAACCTCGCCAGGAGCAAAGTATATGGCAAGCCAAGGATGTTTTCAGATACCGTTGGCCATTGGAAGGCATGTTTTCCCCTCAGACCTCATAGTTTTGGAGTCGCAAGGTTTGGATGTGATTCTGGGAATGGATTGGCTATCGTTGTATGGAGGAAACATCGATTGTGCCAGCAAGACGATTTTGCTTACCACCCCGGAAGGAAAAAGGATCAAGTATGTATCCCGGCATATGCCGAAGAGAACTCAAGTGAATTCCTTATCAGGAGTTGTACAGGAGGAAGTACGAGTGGTGAAGGATTATCCGGATGTATTTCTAGAAGAGTTGCCAGGCATGCCACCAGATAGAGACATTGAGTTCTTGATTGAACTTTTGCCAGGCACAGGACCAATATCTAAGAGACCGTACAGGATGCCCGCAAAAGATTTGGAGGAAATTAAGAAGCAGATCAAGGAGTTACTGGATAAAGGCTATATTCGCCCAAGTTCGTCACCTTGGGGATCACCAGTACTTCTAGTGGAGAAGAAAGATGGATCGCTGAGGATGGTTGTTGATTACCGAGGATTGAATGAAGTGACCATCAAAAACAAGTACCGGCTGCCGAGATCAATGATTTGTTTGACCGCCTACAAGGAGCTAAAGTATTTTCCAAGATCGATCTACGATCAGGATACCATCAGTTAAAGATTCGAGAGCAGGATATACCTAAGACGGCTTTTACCACCAGATATGGATTGTATGAGTATACCGTTATGTCATTTGGTCTGACTAACGCACCTGCCTATTTCATGAACCTGATGAACAAAGTGTTTATGGAATTTTTGGACAAGTTCGTCGTGGTGTTCATTGATGATATTTTAATCTTTTCCAAGAATGAGGAAGAGCATGAGGAGCATTTGCGATTGGTACTTAAGAAGCTCAGAGAACATCAGTTATATGCCAAGTTCAGCAAATGTGAGTTTTTGCTGAAGGAAGTTGGATTCCTTGGACATGTTATTTCTGGAGAAGGAATAGCAGTAGACCCTGCCAAGGTTGACACAGTGACAAGTTGGGAAGCACCCACGACAGTTGGAGAAATCCGGAGTTTTCTTGGACTTGCAGGATACTACCGGAGATTCATCGAAAATTTCTCGAAGATTGCTAAGCCCATGACTGAGCTATTGAAGAAGGATACCAAATTCAATTGGACTGAGGAATGTGAAGCTAGTTTCCAGGAGTTGAAGAAACGACTGGTTACCTCACCAGTGTTGATTCTGCCAGATCAACGCAAGGATTATGAAGTTTATTGCGACGCTTCTCGTCGAGGACTTGGAGCAGTGCTTATGCAGGAAGGAAGAGTTGTGTCATATGCTTCACGAAAACTTAAACCCCATGAGAAGAATTATGCCACGCATGATTTGGAGTTAGCAGCCGTGGTGCATGCATTGAAGACATGGAGACATTTTCTCATCGGAAACCTTTGTGAGGTGTACACGGATCACAAGAGTTTGAAGTATATTTTCACGCAGAAGGAGTTAAATCTCAGACAAAGGAGATGGTTGGAGCTCATTAAGGATTATGATATGAGATTGCATTATCACCCAGGAAAGGCTAACGTAGTAGCAGACGCGTTGAGCCGCAAGAGTCATGTCAACACCCTCATGACAGGAGAGTTACCTCAGGAGTTAGCCGAGGACCTTCGCGAGCTATGTTTGGAGATAGTCCCAAGAGGCTATTTAGCGACATTGGAAATTCAGTCTACCTTGATGGAAAGGATCAGAGAAGCTCAGAAAACAGATAAGGAGATTGAAGAGATAAAGGAGAAGATGAGCAAAGGAAAAGCCAAGGGATTTCGTGAGGACGAGCACGATACCTTATGGTTTGAGGACCGAGTATATGTGCCAAATGATCCGGAGATCAGGAAGTTGATTTTGCAAGAAGCCCATGATTCACCGTACTCGATTCACCCAGGGAATACCAAGATGTATTTGGATCTGAAGAATACTTTCTGGTGGACCGGAATGAAGAAGGATATTGTGGAGTATGTAGCAGTTTGTGATGTGTGTCAGAGAGTGAAGGCAGAGCATCAGAAGCCAGCAGGATTGCTACAACCATTGCCGATACCCGAATGGAAGTGGGATAAAATAGGCATGGATTTTATCACAGGATTACCCAGGACTCGTTCAGGCTATGACTCAATATGGGTTGTAGTCGACCGTTTGATGAAAGTGGCACATTTCATTCCAGTGAAGACCACTTACACCAGTGCTAAGTTGGCAAAGATATACATGACCAGGATCGTATGTTTGCATGGAGTTCCGAGGACCATTGTATCAGACAGAGGAACCCAATTTACCTCGAAGTTTTGGAAGCAGTTACATGAAACATTGGGAACCAGGCTGGAATTTAGTACAGCTTTTCACCCGCAGACAGATGGACAGACCGAGAGAGTCAACCAGATTTTGGAGGACATGTTGAGAGCTTGTGCACTAGATTATGGATCTAGTTGGGACGACAATTTGCCATATGCAGAGTTTTCCTACAACAACAGTTATCAAACCAGTTTGAAGATGGCCCCTTTCGAAGCTTTGTACGGAAGGAGGTGTAGAACACCGTTGTTATGGGACGAAGTTGGAGACCGTTAGTTGTTTGGAACAGATTTGATTAAGGAGTCTGAACAGAAAGTGAGGTTGATTCGCGATAGGCTCAAGGTAGCCCAGTCCAGGCAGAAGAGTTATGCTGATTCTAAACGAAAGGAGACAGTCCATGAAGTCGGAGACAGAGTGTATCTTCGAGTATCACCACTTCGAGGAGTGAAGCGCTTTGGAGTTAAGGGAAAGTTAGCACCCCGTTTTATTGGACCATACAGAGTTGTGGAACGTATGGGAGAGGTTGCCTACAAGCTGGAATTGCCCGAAGGATTGTCTGGAGTTCATGATGTATTTCACGTTTCCCAGTTGAAGAAGTGCCACGCAGAGATGGCTGATATACCACTGAGAGATACTGTGCCGCTGGAAGCAATTCAGCTGGAAAGTGATTTGACCTATGAGGAGAAACCAGTTAAGATTCTTGAGTATGCCAGCCGAGTTACCCGCAGTAAGGTTATCAAGTTTTGCAAAGTCCAGTGGAATCACCACACGGAAGATGAAGCCACCTGGGAGCGAGAGGAAGATCTACGGAAGGACCACTCCCACCTATTTTCTAGCCAACCCGAATCTCGAGGGCGAGATTCATCTTAAGGGGGGTAGGTTTGTAACATCCCAAATTTTCAATTTGGTATGTTATACATAGATCATCATTGCATATCATATTTTATTGCATTTTGACAAATCGTCGATAAATCCTAAGCAACTCAAGGACCCTCGGAGAGAGTTGGGGATTTTCTCAAATTTTCCTATTTGATTTTTCATCAAAAAATAAGACGAGGATTTTGGTTTTAATTATTTTCTCTCTGGAAAAATATTTCATTAAACAAAATAAATGAGAGGAGAAAATATGACTTCTCCAAAACAATTGAAATACTGGAGCAAAAGTGTTAAAATCATTTATTGAAATTTATTCGGATTTTATTTGCAATTTTATTGCATTATAAAAATATTGCATCTTTTCAAAAATTTATTTTTGTGTTAAAAAAATGTTCACCCTATTCTAGATTTTCTAACTAGACGGGAAAATTTTATTTTATCTTTTTTGGACTTTTATTTATTTTTCTACGAATTATTTTCCGTGGAACGTTTAAAAAAATGCGCAGCGCCCGACTAGGCCGAGCCCAGCCGAGCCGCAGGCCGGCCCGCCCGCGGGATCTCCTTCCCCAGCACGCGCCGCCGCCGCGCCGTGTCCATGGCGGAAACGGGAGCCGCCCCCGCCCGGCTTGCCCCTCCCCCAAGCCACCGGAGCCCCCCCTCCTATTTATACCCCCGCACCCCCCCTCTTCTCTCATCCCGCCACCGCCCGCACCCGCACTCGCCGCCGCCGGAGCCGGAGCTCGAGCCCGCGCCGCCGCTCGCCGAACCCCGCCGCCTCGCCGCCCCTCGCACCCCCGGAGCCCCAAGCCCCGCCGCCCTCGCTGCCCCTCGCCGGAGCACGGGAGCCCCGCCGGAGCACGCCCCCGACGAGGTAGCCGCACCTCGCCTTGTTGCCGGTTTTGTTTTAAAAAAAACCGTTCGTTTAAAAAAAAACTAGATCGGTTTTTTTTCGGTTTTGTTATTTTGCGAGCGTTCACCGAACCGTTCGTTTTAACGAACACGTTCGTCGGTTTTTCTCTGTTAACGAACGTCCGTTCTTTAAGCGTTCGTCCGTTTTTCTTTTTCGTCGGATTTTTCCGCGATTATCTCAGATTCGATTTCTGATCGAATCTTCGTTTCTATTTAACTTTTCGCTCGTTTATCGGAATCAGGCGATTCAAGCACCCAGAGTTTCGTCTCGAAATTCTCTTTCCGTTTAACCTACTCAAACAAGTTTTTGCTACTGTAAAATTTGACCTAGATCCAAATTAGTAAACAAAGCTTGTTTCTTTCACCGTTTGACTTTCGTTGCTTCGTTCGAGTTGATTCTTTTGCAAACCGGAGTTCTTAAGTTGAACTTTCTGGTTGGATCTTTCATTCGAGTTTTACCTGTGCATTAGATGAGTACTGATTGTCTGCTTGTTTGTTTGCGATAGAGTACCCGGAGTGTGCCGCTTGTTACTTCGAATCGCTAGGTTTCGCGGATCATCAGCAAGGCAAGTAACACTTTGATCATACCTTCCATACCCAGTTTTTATTGCATTAGATCTATTCCTCAAACATTGCATGATTAGGATCTAATTAAATTGTGGGTATTGGGAAGTAGTTGAGGTAGTACCTATTACCTGTTTTATTTATCAAACCCTTGGGAGTTACTTCTACGTTGCTATTACATTGCCATGCTATGCTCGTAGACGTGGTTTTGGGTTTGAGTGATATTCATGACATATGTGAGAGGTTTAATAATGGTTTACCTAAGGTGGCAACTAAAACTCACATCTGGGTGGATGGAGGCACCTGTAGAACCCAGTGTTGTCTGGTTTTAAAAGGTCCGCCACCCAGGCTCAAAGGGATCATAAGATTATTCATGCTGGAAACTTCCGTGTGCAGCCACAAGCTATTATGGGCTCTAGCATAGTTGAGTAGGTTACAGGATCTCTTGAAGAGGTGGGCTAGCAGATGTAGGGGAAAGTAGGTGTACCGGTCCATCCGGAGTAAAGAGTGATTGTTTCTGAAAGACTGTGTCTCGGTCATCCGTTTCTCAAACATCATGCAGTGCGAGAATCAAGCGGAGGCGATCGAGTCTTGTGGGGAAAAGTGCGCAAACCTCTGCAGAGTGTACAAACTAATCATGGTTAGCCGTGTCCCCGGTTATGGACAACTTGAGTATCTAGTACCTGGATTTTCATTTGAATCTCATCACCATGTTACTTTTAATTAATTTTGTTGGGTTAATGATGACACTTAATTGGGATTGAGTTGGAGGTACCTTCTCAATGTTTAACAACCACCATGATAGTTAAATAAAATTTATTCCTTTGCAGTAGGGAAAAATTGGCTTTTCGCAAAAACTGTAACCATAGAGCTTTCCACCAGCCATATATGCATATAATATAGCACTATTATTGTTCATTTTTCTTTATGTGTTACATTGCCAGCATATTCCATGTGCTGACCCGTTTTCGGGCTGCAACGTTTCATGTTGCAGACATTTCAGACGACGAGTAAGGTGCCTTAGGTCATGGTCTTATACTCAGTGATGCCGCTGGAGTTGATGGACTCACTTATCTTCCAAGTCTTCCGCTGTTATCGTTTTTAGATGGCCTTAAGCCATGTTTATCATACTTAATCTCTTTGGAGATATTCGATGTAATAAGTGTGTGATTGCTACTCTGTTATAAATCCTCCATTTGTATTGTGCGTGTCAGCATTACTGATCCAGGGATGACACTGGTGCACAGCAGCACAGACCATTTGAGGTCTGGTCGCTACATGTGTACTTACTAGTGTTTATAGCAACCCCTCAGTATTTGATACTGGTTCGGTTGCTAAAGAGTAGTAACTCAAAAACGGGAGTTGCAGAATAAACAGAGACTAGTAAAAGGCGAGGTGACGATATGTGTTGGAAGTAGTTCCAAGATTGATATGATCATCATCGCACACTCCCTATACTTTCGGGATTAGTGTTGAAACTAAATAAGTGTTATTTGGTGTTTGCGTTGAGCATGAATATGATTTGATCATGTTTATTGGAATACGGTTATTCAGTTAAGTTAGAGAACAATTGTTGTTCTATTTACATGAATAAAAACCTTTTATGGTCACACACACCAACGAAAATGGTTTGTTGGATCTCGATCGTAGTGATACACATATTCATAATATTGAAGCCAAAAGATGCAAAGTTAATAATGATAGTGCAACTTATTTGTGGCACTGCCGTTTGGGTCATATCGGTGTAAAGCGCATGAAGAAACTCCATACTGATGGAATTTTGGAATCACTTGATTTTGAATCACTTGGTACTTGCGAACCGTGCCTTATGGGCAAGATGACCAAAACACCGTTCTCCGGTACTATGGAGAGAGCAACAGATTTGTTGGAAATCATACAAACAGATGTATGTGGTCCGATGAATATTGAGGCTCGTGGCGGATATCGTTATTTTCTCACCTTCACAGATGATTTGAGCAGATATGGGTATATTTACTTAATGAAACATAAGTCTGAAACATTTGAAAAGTTCAAAGAATTTCAGAGTGAAGTTGAAAATCATCGTAACAAGAAAATTAAATTCCTACGATCTGATCGTGAAGAAGAGTATTTGAGTTACGAGTTTGGCTTTCAGTTAAAACAATGTGAAATAGTTTCACTACTCACGCCACCTGGAACACCACGGTGTAATGGTGTGTCCGAACGTCATAACCGTACTTTATTGGATATAGTGCAATCTATGATGTCTCTTACCAATTTACCACTATCGTTTTGGGTTATGCATTAGAGACAGCTACATTCACGTTAAAAAGGGCACCATCAAGATCCGCTGAGACGACGCCTTATGAACTGTGGTTTGGCAAGAAACCAAAGTTGTCGTTTCTTAAAGTTTGGGGTTGCGATGCTTATGTGAAAAAGTTTCATCCTGATAAGCTCAAACCCAAATCGAAGAAATGTGTCTTCATAGGATACCCAAAGGAGACAGTTGGGTACACCTTCTATCACAGATCCGAAGGCAAGACATTCGTTGCTTAGTATGGATCCTTTCTAGAGAAGGAGTTTCTCTCGAAAGATGTGAGTGGGAGGAAAGTAGAACTTGATGAGGTAACTGTACCTGCTCCCTTATTGGAAAGTAGTTCATCACAAGAAACGGTTCCTGTGACGTCTATACCAATGAGTGAGGAAGTTAATGATGATGATCATGAAACTTCAGATCAAGTTGTTACTAAACCTTGTAGGTCAACCAGAGTAAGATCCGCACCAGAGTGGTACGGTAATCCTGTTCTGGAGGTTATGTTACTAGACCATGACAAACCTACGAACTATGAAGAAGCGATGGTGAGCCCAGATTCCGCAAAATGGCTTGAGGCCATGAAATCTGAGATGAGATCCATGTATGAGAACAAAGTGTGGACTTTGGTTGACTTGCCCGATGATCGGCAAGCAATTGAGAATAAATGGATCGTCAAGAGGAAGACGGACGCTGATAGTAGTGTTACTATCTACAAAGCTAGAATTGTCGCAAAAAGGTTTTCGACAAGTTCAAGGTGTTGACTACGATGAGAGTTTCTCACTCGTATCTATGCTTAAGTCTGTCTGAATCATGTTAGCAATTGCCGCATTTTATGAAATATGGCAAATGGATAAACAAAACTGCATTCCTTAATGGATTTATTAAAGAAGAGTTGTATATGATGCAACCAGGAGGTTTTGTCAATCCTAAAGGTGCTAACAAAATATGCAAGCTCCAGCGATCCATCTATGGACTGGTGCAAGCATCTCGGAGTTGGAATATACACTTTGATAAGTTGATCAAAGGATATAGTTTTATACAGACTTGCGATGAAGCCTGTATTTACAAGAAAGTGAGTGGGAGCACTACAGCATTTCTGATAAGTATATGTGAATGACATATTGTTGATCGGAAATAATGTAGAATTATTCTGCAAAGCATAAAGGAGTGTTTGAAAGGAGTTTTTCAAAGAAAGACCTCGGTGAAGCTGCTTACATATTGAGCATCAAGATCTATAGAGATAGATCAAGACGCTTGATAAGTTTTTCAATGAGTACATACCTTAACAAGATTTTGAAGTAGTTCAAAATAGAACAGTCAAAGAAAGAGTTCTTGCCTGTGTTACAAGGTGTGAAATTGAGTAAGACTCAAAGCCCGACCACGGCAGAAGATAGAAAGAGAATGAAAGTCATTCCCTATGCCTTGGCCATAGGTTCTATAAAGTATGCCATGCTGTGTACCAGATCTATTGTATACCCTACACTGATTTTGGCAAGGGAGTACAATAGTGATCTAGGAGTAGATCACTGGACAGCGGTCAAAATTATCCTTAGTGGAATAAGGATATGTTTCTCGATTATGGAAGTGACAAAAGGTTCGTCGTAAAGGGTTACGTCGATGCAAGTTTTGACACTAATCTAGATGACTCTAAGTCTCGGTCTAGATACATATTGAAAGTGGGAGCAATTAGCTAGAGTAGCTCCGTGCAGAGCATTGTAGACATAGAAATTTGCAAAATACTTACGGATCTGAATGTGACAGACCCGTTGACTAAAATTATCTCACAATCAAAACATGATCACACCTTAGTACTCTTTGGGTGTTAATCACATAGCGATGTGAACTAGATTATTGACTCTAGTAAACCCTTTGAGTGTTGGTCACATAGAGATGTGAACTATGGGTGTTAATCACATGGTGATGTGAATTATTGATGTTAAATCACATGGCGATGTGAACTAGATTATTGACTCTAGTGCAAGTGGGAGACTGAAGGAAATATGCCCTAGAGGCAATAATAAAGTATTATATATTTCCTTATATCATGATAAATGTTTATTATTCATGCTAGAATTGTATTAACCGGAAACATAATACATGTGTGAATACATAGACAAACAGAGTGTCACTAGTATGCCTCTACTTGACTAGCTCGTTAATCAAAGATGGTTATGTTTCCTAGCCATAGACATGAGTTGTCATTTGATTAACGAGATCACCTCATTAGGAGAATGACGTGATTGACTTGACCCATTCCGTTAGCTTAGCACTCGATCGTTTAGTATGTTGCTATTGCTTTCTTCATGACTTATACATGTTCCTATGACTATGAGATTATGCAACTCCCGTTTACCAGAGGAACACTTTGTGTGCTACCAAACGTCACAACGTAAATGGGTGATTATAAAGGTGCTCTACAGGTGTCTCCAAAGGTACTTGTTGGGTTGGCGTATTTCGAGATTAGGATTTGTCACTCCAATTGTCGGAGAGGTATCTCTGGGCCCACTCGGTAATGCACATCACTATAAGCCTTGCAAGCATTGTGACTAATGAGTTAGTTGCGGGATGATGTGTTACGGAACGAGTAAAGAGACTTGCCGGTAACGAGATTGAACTAGGTATCGAGATACCGACGATCAAATCTCGGGCAAGTAACATACCGGTGACAAAGGGAACAACGTATGTTGTTATGCGGTCTGACCGATAAAGATCTTCGTAGAATATGTGAGAGCCAATATGGGCATCCAGGTCCCACTATTGGTTATTGACCGGAGACGTGTCTCGGTCATGTCTACATAGTTCTCGAACCCGTAGGGTGCGCACGCTTAACGTTACGATGACAGTTTTGTTGAGTTTTGATGTACCGAAGGAGTTCGGAGTCCCGGATGAGATCGGGGATATGACGAGGAGTCTCGAAATGGTCGAGACGTAAAGATCGATATATTGGACGACTATATTCGAACTTCGGAAAGGTTCCGAGTGATTCGGGTATTTTTCGGAGTACCGGAGAGTTACGGGAATTCGTATTGGGCCTTAATGGGCCATACGGGAAAGGAGAGAAAGGCCTCAAAAGGTGGCCGCACCCCTCCCCATGGTGTGGTCCGAATTGGACTAGGGAAGGGGGGCGCACCCTTCCTTCTTTCTCCTTCCCCCTTCCCTTCTCCTACTCCCACAAGGAAAGGAGGAGTCCTACTCCCGGTGGGAGTAGGACTCCCCCCTTTGGCGCGCCTCTTCCCTTGGCCAGCTGCCTCCTCCTTGCTCCTTTATATACGGGGGCAGGGGGCACCCCAAAGACACAACAATTGATCCTTGAGATCTCTTAGCCGTGTGCGGTGCCCCCCTCCACCATATTACACCTCGATAATACCGTTGCGGAGCTTAGGCAAAGCCCTGCGTCGGTGGAACATCATCATCGTCACCACGCCGTCGTGCTGACGAAACTCTCCCTCAACACTCGGCTGGATCGGAGTTCGAGGGACGTCATCGAGCTGAACATGTGTAGAACTCGGAGGTGTCGTGCGTTCGGTACTTGATCGGTCGGATCGTGAAGACGTACAACTACATCAACCGCGTTGTGATAACGCTTCCGCTGTCGGTCTACGAGGGTACGTGGACAACACTCTCCCCTCTCGTTGCTATGCATCACCATGATCTTGCGTGTGCGTAGGAAATTTTTTGAAATTACTACGTTCCCCAACAGTCTGGAAGGTGATGTTCAAGGGCGCCGAGGTACCTCCTCCCCTTACCGAGGACCATGGACTCAGCGCAAAGCGTCCTGCCAATCCGGTAAGTCTTTTATATCTCATAAGATGTTCTTTTCCCCAGTATAACCACGCGCGGGATCTAAGCCTCCTCGCCATTTAACAGGACTGGGTAGCGACAGCGGAGCAGATCGATTGTCCAACCCCCCTGCCCGAAGATCCAGCGGATGCTCTCCTAACGGAGATGCTGGTTCCGGCGCCTTATGAGGTGCCGGAGAAGAAGGCAAAGAAGAAGGCCACGGGAACCAGGAAGGGTCTCCGGCGCAAGGTTATATCGGCCTCATCGTCCGAAAACACCGAGGCGCACTCCTCCCACGAAAACGAGGAGGAGGAGGAAAGTTCTCCCGCCCCCCAGCCGGGGGGACAGGAAAAGGAAGGCCGCCCCATCAAGGGAGGCCGAAGGGTCCAAGAAGGGAAGGACCCTCCTCCCGGGCTGCTCCACGACGGCCGCTTTTAGCGACAAGGAGTGGTTACCCAGGGACAAGCTCCTGGCAAAGTCGTGAGTATCCGGATACCATAATAATTCTTGGTACGTCTTATTGTACTGTTTCTTATCACGCCACGCATGATTATGCAGTCCGTCCCAAGCCCATATCGACGTATCTTCGTCGGATGATTCTTTGGGCCCGTCAGATATGAACAGCGATTCACTCCCGACCGCCTCCTCCCCCCGCCCTATGGACGATGTCGAGGTGTTGTCTCAAAGGGAACTGAACCAAGGGGAGACAGTTCCGGAGGCACCCCAAGGCGACATTCCAGGCGCTAGGCGCACGAGGGGCAAGACTCCCCTGGGCCCTAACGCCGGGGGCAGCAAGTCTTGCCCCAAGCCGAATACGGCGCCGGAACCTCCAGTGCTTCCGAATTCTGTCAGGCAACCCCTCGCTAAGGGGGGCAAGCTGTCTGTGCCGATGGCCTCTGTCCATCCAGAGGCATCGGACAACTTGTTGGAAGTGCTTCGCGGCGCTTCCATTGATGAAGAGCACCGCACTATTATGAGTGCGGTAGTCAAGAAGGTTCAGTCCGCTAAGAGCGGACTGACTGAAGCATGTGCCAGCCTCCTAACCGGCTTTGAGGTAAGTAATCAAATTGTAAGAAAATGTTACAGCATAGACAGTAGCCCCTGATGCTCTGTTTGGCGTTCAAAGAAAGGCCGAATAGAGGATCAAATAATAATTGCAGGAGTCTAATCAGAATGTGTCTATGTGAATAAGCAGGCTTCACTACTGGCCGCCGCCGCTCGTATTGCGGAGGTCGCCGCACTGAAGCGGGACCTTGAGCTGTCCAAGGAACAGCTCGGCCTTACGAAGAGGCAGCTCGAAGAGAACAAAGGTAAGTAACACCCCGTCTGAATATTGATAAAGAAAAATTTTGTTTTGGAATAATAGGATCGTCATGAATTTTGCTAGGGGCCACGACCGAAGTGATGGCCCTGCAGAAGGCACTATCCGAGGTCGAAGACAAAGCGGCCAAGGAGCGCATCGAGCGAGAGAAGCAAGAGGCTCGAGTAGGCGAGCTGCAGCAAGAGCTCCAGGCTCTCGTCAAGAAACACGAGTCCTTGGAGCTTGACTCTAAGACGCAAGGGTCCGAGCTTGCAAAGGCCCTCGAAACCGCACAACATGCCAAGGCCGAAGCCCAAAAGGCCCTCCAGGAAATTGAGGTGGTTAAGAAGATAGCGGCGGGTAAGGCAATCATTATGCAAAGCAAGCATGTGAAGGAAACTTACTTTTTACTTACCCGAGTTTGGAGCTCTCCAGGAGCGTTCGCAGATCTACCCCACAGTGTGTCGGATGCCACGGAGTTCTACCGGGCCGAGGAGGGGAGCTCGACGGAGAAGTTGTTCTAGTCTCAGTATACTGGGACCGAACACCCAATGCCCTTGAGCGACCAGTTGAAGCAACTGGTCGAGCTTCACAAGGCGGCCGAACAGGCCATGAAGGGTCTTATAGTCCGGATGTGGCCTGGCGAGCCCCTGCCTGGTAGCTACTTCGGTCTGGTGAGGCGGCTTGTGAATGCCTGCCCACGGTTTGAAGTCATAAAGTGGTCCGTCTGCATCGAGGGTGCGCGCATGGCTTTTGCCCGGGCAAAGGTGCACTGGGCGAAGCTGGACGCCGAAAAGTTGGTGAAGGAGGGGCCGCCGAAGGGCAAGGAGCATCGCCACCCCGAAAAGTATTATGACAGTGTCCTGAAGGGTGCTTGCCTTGTGGCGGAGGAATGTGCTAAGGATGTAATACTTGAATGAATGTACTCATGCGATCCTGTAATATGAAACGAGTTCATTTGCACTATGCAATGCTTGTTAATTTAAAATATTACCTTCTGTGCGGCCATTTATAAAATCTGAGAGTTGGCCAGTCGTCGGCTTCTGCCCCCATGTAACTAGTACTGAGGTGTTCGGGATAAACCTGAGCACTCTTTATCCCAATTTTGGATCCTTCGAAGGAGGTGTTCAGCACAACGAACCAAGCAATCGGTCTATAAAGCTTTATCACTCTCACTTAGCCATAGAAGTCTACAATTTTAAATTTTGGCGAAGCCCCTAGTATTCGGAAGGCCGAATTTGGGGCGCTATATACGCCTAAGTCGGGCAAGGCCGACTCCTCGCCCGAAGCGGAAAAAGTCTTTAAGGACTTGAGACCTCTCGAAAAGCGACCAGCTCTCGCCTTATCATGACAGTCAGTTTTCGGCTTTCTCTACTGAGGTGCTTGTCCGGAAGAACCGGGACACAATCGCAGTAGTTCTCCCAGTGCTACCTTAGCCGATATTGCGGAACGTAAGGTACCAAAACATGGGAGCCGGGCAAACCCAACTATTAACCCAAGACATGATTCGGAGCTGATGCATATAATGCTATAAGTTCGGGGTGCCGCACTTCGAAAGTATTCGGACTTCTCACACCGTATTATGGGGTATACTGAAGCCCTTGGCGCACTGGTCGTACCAGAATGTACGGGTGCAATTTGTCGTAAATAAGCAGACAAGGAAGAAATGAAAGAAAGGGGAATGCAATAATAGACTAACGCTATGCATTGTTATTAAATAATACGTCAAAGCGTACGGATACAAGTAGTGCAATAAGCAAAAAATAGGACTATTTGACATGTCCTATCCAAGGGCAAGCTGTGTATGGGTATGTAAAACAGGTATTTCGATTGTTATCAGAGACCACCTGTGGATTCCCTTGTACGTCAGAGCGTCTTGCTTCCTTGGTATTTCCTTACCGCGATGGGTCCAACAATTAGACTGTCGGAAAGGGCTTCCAGAGAGTAAGGTCCTGAAAGAGAGAAAATGGTAAAGGTATATGGCCCCTGGGGCGGTTGAGCCGCATTGTGGGACGTGCCGTACCGGTGCCTCCGCCTATGCCCATGGTATCTTCAGTGCGTAGTTATGTACGCGCGACGCAAATTTCGCCACTGGACTGGGACTAGGACGGAGGCCGAATTGCTAGGCGAGCTCAAAACGTGCCTGGCGATCCTCCTGCGGGGTACTCCGGACTTGCTTGAAGGTATCCGGGGTCTTTTTCGCCGAATTGGCGGTTTGCCTAATAAGGCTGCTTTGCGCTTCTGCTGCGAGGGCTGCAGTGTGCTCCTCCGTGTGGAGCGAGCGCTCTGTGTTTCCATTAACTGTTATAACCCCGCGTGGTCCTGGCATTTTGAGTTTGAGGTATGCATAATGCAGTATCGCATTGAATATGGCAAATGTGGTTCGTCCGAGCAGTGCGTGATAGCCGCTGCGAAACGGGACGATGTCGAAGATTAACTCCTCGCTTCAAAAGTTGTCCGGAGATCCGAAGACCACTTCCAGTGTGATTGAGCCCGTGCAACAGGCCTCTACACCTGGGATTACACCTTTAAAGGTGGTTTTTGGTGGGTTTGATCCTTGAGGGGTCTATGCCCATTTTGTGCACTGTATCCTGATAGAGCAGGTTCAAGCTGCTGCCACCGTCCATAAGGACGCGAGTGAGGTGAAATCCGTCAATGATGGGTTCAAGGACCAATGCGGAAGATCCTCCATGACGGATACTAGTGGGGTGGTCCCTGCGATCAAAGGTGATCGGACAAGAGGACCATGGGTTGAACTTTGGGGCCACTGGTTCCATCGCATAGACGTCCCTTAGTGCACGCTTCCGTTCCCTCTTGGGAATATGGGTTGCGTATATCATGTTCACCATTTTCACTTGTGGAGGGAACCTCTTCTGTCCTCCCGTGTTCGGCGGCCGAGGCTCATCCTCGTTGTCACTATGCAGCCCCTTGTCCTTGTTTTCGGCATTCAACTTGCCGGCCTGCTTGAATACCCAGCATTCTCTGTTGGTGTGATTGGCCGGCTTATTAGGGGTGCCGTGAATTTGACACGAGCGATCGAGTATGCGGTCCAAACTGGACGGGCCCAGATTGCTTCTTTTGAACGGCTTCTTCCGCTGACCGGATTTAGAGCCACTACGGCTGAGGGAGTCCTAGATTAGGGGGTCCTCGGACAGCCGGACTATATACCTTGGCCTGACTATTGGACTATGAAGATACAAGATTGAAGACTCCGTCCCGTGTCCGGGTGGGACTCTCCTTTGCGTGGAAGGCAAGCTTGGCAATTCGGATATGTAGATCTCCTCCCTTGTAACCGACTCTGTGTAATCCTAGCCCCGTCCGGTGTCTATATAAACCAGAGGGTTTAGTCCGTAGGACAACAACAATCATAATCATAGGCTAACTTCTAGGGTTTAGCCTCTACGATCTCGTGGTAGATCAACTCTTGTAATACTCATATCATCAAGATCAATCAAGCAGGAAGTAGTGTATTACCTCCATCGAGAGGGCCCGAACCTGGGTAAACATTGTGTCCCCCGCCTCCTGTTACCATCCGCCTTAGATGCACAGTTCGGGACCCCCTACCCGAGATCCGCCGGTTTTGACACCGACATGTACCCAACAGTTTCTTTTGGGCATCCTATGAAGACGTACTTCTCCGATTTCAGTTCGAGCATATCAGGCTGAAGCCTTTTCACATAAGCATCTCAACCCCAAACATTAAGAAACGACAGCTTAGGTTTCTTGCCAAACCATAATACATACGGTGTCGTCTCAAGGGATTTAGATGGTGCCCTATTTAACGTGAATGTAGCTGTCTCTAATGCATAACCCCAAAACGATAGCGGTAAATCGGTAAGAGACATCGTAGATTGCACCATATCTAATAAAGTACGGTTACGACGTTCGGACACACCATTACGCTGTGGTGTTCCAGGTGGCATGAGTTGTGAAACTATTCCACATTGTTTTAAATGAAGGCCAAACTCGTAACTCAAATATTCACCTCGGTGATCAGATCGTAGAATTTTTTTTCTTGTTACGATGATTCTCCACTTCACTCTTAAATTCTTTGAACTTTTCAAATTTTTTAGACTCGAATTTCATTAAGTAGATATACCCATATCTGCTCAAATCATTTGTGAAGGTCAGAAAACAACGATACCCACCGCGAGCCTCAACACTCATCAGACCGCATACATCGGTATGTATTATTTCCAATAAGTCAGTGGCTTGCTCCATTGTTCCGGAGAACGGAGTCTTAGTCATCTTGCCCATGAGGCATAGTTCGCAAGCATCAAATGAATCATAATCAAGTGATTCAAAAAATCCATCCGCATGGAGTTTCTTCATGCGCTTTACACCAATATGACCTAAACGGCAGTGCCACAAATATGTTGCACTATCATTATCAACTTTGCATCTTTTGGCATCAATATTATGAATATGTGTATCACTATGATCGATATTGAATAAACCATTTACATTGGGTGTATGACCATAGAAGGTTTTATTCATGTAAACAAAACAACAATTATTCTCTGACTTAAATGAATAACCGTATTGCAATAAACATGATCCAATCATATTCATGCTCAACGCAAACACCAAATATTTAGGTTCAGCACTAATCCCGAAGGTAGAGGGAGTGTGCGATGGTGATCTAATCAACCTTGGAATCAGCACTAATCAACCTTGGAATCACTTCCAACACACATCGTCACTTCGCCCTTAACTAGTCTCTAATCATTCTGTAACTCCTGTTTCGAGTTACTAATCTTAGCAACTGAACTAGTATCAAATACCTAGGGGCTATTACGAAAACTAGTAAGGTACACAATAATCTGTATATCAAATATACCTTTGTTAACTTTGCCATCCTTCTTATCCGCCAAATGTTTGGGGCAGTTCCAATTCCAGTGACCATTTCCTTTGCAGTATAAGCACTCAGTTTCAGGCTTGGGTCCAGCTTTGGGCTTCTTCACGGGAGTGGCAACTTGCTTGCCATTCTTCTTGAAGTTCCCTTTTCTTTCCCTTGCCCTTTTACTTGAAACTAGTGGTCTTGTCAACCATCAACACTTGATGCTCTTTCTTGATTTCTACCTTCGCCGATTTCACCATCGTGAAGAGCTCGGGAATCGTTTTCGTCATCCCCTTGCATATTATAGTTCATCACGAAGTTCTAGTAGCTTGGTGATAGTGACTAGAGAACTCTATCAATCACTATCTTATATGGAAGATTAACTCCCACTTGATTCAAGCGATTGTACTACCCAGACATTCTGAGTACATGCTCACTGGCTGAGCCATTCTCCTCCATCTTGTAGGCAAAGTACATGTCAGAGGTCTCGTACCTCGCGACATGGGTATGAGTCTGAAATATCAATTTCAACTCTTGGAACATCTCATATGCTCCGTGGCGTTCAAAACGTTTTTGAAGTCCCAGTTCTAAGCCGTAAAGCATGGTGCACTAAACTATCAAGTAGTCATCATACCGAGCTTGTCAAACGTTCATAACGTCTGCATCAGCTCCTGCAATAGGTCTGACACCTAGCGGTGCATCAAGGACATAATTCTTCTATGCAGCAACGAGGATAATCCTCAGATCACGGACCCTGTCGCACCATTGCTGCTATCATCTTTCAAATTAGTTTTCTCTAGGAACATATTAAAAATAAAGCATGGGAGCTATACGCGAGCTATTGATCTACAACATAGATATGCAAAAACTATTTGGACTAAGTTCATGATAAATTAAGTTCAACTAATCATATTACTTAAGAACTCCCACTTAGATAGACATCCCTCAAGTCATCTAAATGATCACGTGATCCAAATCAACTAAACCATGTCCGATCATCATGTGAGATGGAGTGGTCATCAATGGTGAACATCTCTATGTTGATCATATCTACTATATGATTCACGTTCGACCTTTCGGTCTCCATCGTTCCGAGGCCATGTCTGTACATGCTAGGCTCGTCAAGTTTAACCCAAGTATTCCGCATGTGCAAAACTGTCTTGCATGCACCTGTTGTATGTGAAAGAGAGGAGATGGGAAAGGAAGGGGGAATCCTATTCCCTCTATTTCCTTTCCTCCTCCCCTTTTTCTTTCTCCACTTAGATCAACCCATATGGGGGCGGACCAGCTCACAAGGGGCTGGTTTGTCCCGCCCTTGGCCCAATAAGGCCCATATCTTTGCCGGGGGGGTGACCGGAACCCCTTCCGGTGACCCGATTCGTACCCGGTACCCCCTGAACACTTCCGGTGTCCGAATACTATCATCCTATATATGAATCTTTACCTCTCGACCATTTCGAGACTCCTCGTCATGTTCGTGATCTCATCCGGGACTCCGAACAACATTCGGTCACCAAATCACGTAACTCATGTAATACAATCGTCATCGAACGTTAAGCGTGCGGACCCTACGGGTTCGAGAACTATGTAGACATGACCGAGACACCTCTCCGGTCAATAACCAACAGCGGAACCTGGATGCTCATATTGGTTCCCACATATTCTACGATCTTTATCGGTCGTACTGTAATGACAACATACGTTATTCCCTTTGTCATCGGTATGTTACTTGCCCGAGATTCGATCGTCCGTATCTTCATACCTAGTTCAATCTCGTTACCGGCAAGTCTCTTTACTTGTTCCGTAATGCATCACCCACAACTAACTCCTTAGTCACATTGCTTGCAAGGCTTATTATGATGTGCATTATCGAGAGGGCCCGGGAATACCTCTCTGATACTCGGAGTGACAAATCCTAATCTCTATCTATGCCAACCCAAAAAAACACCTTTGGAGATACCTCTAGAGCATCTTTATAATCACCCAGTTACGTTGTGACATTTGATAGCACACAAGGCATTCCTCCGGTATCCGGGAGTTGCATAATCTCATAGTCAAAGGAATACGTATATGACATGAAGAAAGCTATAGCAATAAAACTGAACGATCATTATGCTAAGCTAACGGATGGGTCTTGTCCATCACATCATTCTCCTAATGATGTGATCCCGTTCATCAAATGACAACACATGTCTATGGTTACGAAACTTAACCGTCTTTGATTAACGAGCTAGTCTAGTAGAGGCTTACTAGGGACATGGTGTTTTGTCTATGTATCCACACATGTATCAAGTTTCCGGTTAATACAATTCTAGCATGAATAATAAACATTTATCATGATATAAGGAAATATAAAATAACAACTTTATTATTGCCTCTAGGGCATATTTCCTTCACGTATTTCCACCGACATTATATTCATGTACACACATTTCATTCCGGTTGTCGGTGTTCACACTTCTTCATTGTATTATCCATGCTAGATTTATTTTCTCGCTTTCTTCTTGTGTGTTTGAAAAACTTTGCGAAAATCCAAAAAAATGTTTCTTGCTTGTTTTCGGTTTTTCTTTCTAGTTTAGTTAGTTGTAGTATTAATAGAAAACCCAAAAAGATTTCCTTGTTTTCTTCTTGCTTGTTGGGAGCTTTCCCGTGTAAATAGTTTTTCTCGTTTTTGTTTCTCTTTCTTTAATTTTGCCTTCTTCAAGAAAAACTAAAAACTCCAAAAATATTTCAATGTGTTTCTCTGAAATTCTTTTCTTTTTATTGAGTCATACCAAGGAGAAGACCACGAGGAAAATGTTGAGTGGCTCTCATATGCATTATTGTTAATCTAATAAAGATAACATATTACCTTGTCTTCTCCTTTTGAATAAAATGTTTGCAGATTCCAGCTTGGTCCATGACACTCTTGCACTATTATTATTTTCATATCATTCGGTCGTGCAAGTGAAAGGCAATAGTGACGATATTTGATGAACTGGTTGTGGCAGAGAGAAACGGGTATGAACTCAACTTTTTCTGTTTTTGTAATGACAATTAGATATTAGTGTTTTATCATGGCCTAGTATCCATGATTCAGCCTATTATGATCAAAGATGTTTGCAATGGCAATTAGAGATTATAGTTTCTCATGCCATGCTTAAGTAGCTATGAGTGGATAATGATTTATCTTGGATGTCAATGTTGCGTTAAAATGATTGTGATGTGGTATGATGATATGGTATCCTCCTCTGGATGTTTCAAGTGGCTTGACTTGGCACATGTTTATGCATGTAGTTGAATCAAAACCAACATAGCCCTTATGATATTTATGTTCTGGTGTACATATCCTACTCATGCTAATATCCAATGTTCATTATTCATAATGCATGTTCATGACCGTTTTTGCTCTCTAGTTGTCCGCTTCTCAACTTATTTGCTATCCTTCGCCTGTACTAAGCGGGAACATTGCTTGTGCATCAAAATCCTAAAACCCAAGTTATTCCAGATGAGTCCACCATATCTACTTATATGTGGTATTACCCTGACGTTCTAAGTAAATTTGCATGTGCCACCTCTAAAAACTTCAAATAAATATATGTTTTTGTGTGCCTAGGTTGTTCATAGAGCGACATGGGGTAGTCGGTATCTTCCATTCTAAGCAAGTTATTCTCATGATGAGTGTTTATTCACTCGTCCTTGCACGAGAGGGGCGGTAATAGGGATGCCCAGTCCCGAAATAAAAAATTGCAAATAATTAAACAAAACTCCCCCAGGACTGATGTTGGTATGGACGGTACCCGTGGATTCGGCTAGTCGTGGAGTGTGATTGTTGGTGGAGGGGGAGTAAACCTTTACTTTTATCGCTTGGGAACCGCCACTAATGTGTTTAGCATGGAAGATATTGATAACTTTCGATCGTGACGTAAACAGGAAGGGTGCATTTCCCAAAATTAAATTTATCGCTGTTTTAAAATTTTGAGCTCTCGCACCGCTGCAAATCACTGCTTCCCTCTGTGAAGGTACTATCTATTTACTTTTATGTTGAGTCATCACCTTCTCAAATAAGCGCCAGATCTGAGAGCACTATTGTCATCCTCATGCATTGTGTATTGTTGATGTTGGGTGCATCATGACTGGATCTTTTTTTACCATGAATTACAATGTTTAGTCGCTGCTTGAACTTTGGAGGTGCTCTGCATTTATGTTTTGCGGTCTCAGAAAGGGCTAGCGAGATACCACTGTTTTCATATTATATCATGATTGTTTTGACAAAGTGTTGGCATTTGAGATATCTTATTATTGCTCACTAGTTGATTATGCCACTGATATGAGTTAATATAATTTGTAAGAGTTATTGTTGACATAGTTAGTCATGATCTTTGCTGAAAACAAGGGTGCTACTTAAGCTTATTTATATAAACAAGAGCAAAAGAGTTCGTAAAAGTTTTTCTTTTCCACTTCCAGTTTATTAATTGAATTGCTTGAGGACAAGCATGTTGGGGACGCAGTAATTTCAAAATTTTCCTACGCGCACGCAAGATCCATCTAGGCGATGCATAGCAACAAGAGGGGAGAGTGTTGTCCATGTACCCTCGTAGAACGAAAGCGGAAGCGTTATGACAACGCGGTTGATTTAGTCATACGTCTTCACGATCCGACCGATCCTAGTACCGAAATTACGTCACCTCCGCGATCTGCACACGTTCAGCTCGGTGACGTCCCACGAACTCTAGATCTAGCTGAGTATCAAGGGAGAGCTTCGTCAGCACGACGGCGTGATGACGGTGATGGTGAAGTTACCGATGCAGGGCTTCGCCTAAGCACTACAACGATATGACCGAGGTGGAAATCTGTGGAGGGGGGCACCGCACATGGCTAAACAATCAACTTGTGTGTTCTAGGGTGCCCCCCGCCCCATGTATATAAAGGAGGGAGGGGGAGGCCGGCCGGCCCTCCTTGGCGCGCCCCCAAGAGGGGAATCCTACTAGGACTCCAAGTCCTAGAAGGTTTCCCCCAAAAGGGAGAGAGGGGGAAGGAAGGAGAGGGAGAGGGGGAAAGGAAAGGGGGCACTGCCCCCCCCCCCCCTTCCTTGTCCTATTCGGACTCAAGGGGGAGGGGGTGTGCGGCCTGTCGTGACTGACCCTCTCTCTCTCCACTAAGGCCCATCGAGGCCCATTAGTTCCCCCGGGGGTTCCGATAACCCTCCGACACTCCGATTTTATCCGAAAACTCCCGGAACACTTCCGGTGTCCGAACATAGCCGTCCAATATATCAATCTTTATGTCTCGACCATTTTGAGACTCCTCGTCATGTACGTGATCACATCCGGGACTCCGAACTACCTTCAGTACATCAAAACACATAAACTCATAATACCGATCGTCACCGAACGTTAAGCGTGCGGACCTTACGAGTTCGAGAACTATGTAGACATGACTGAGACTCGTCTCCGGTTAATAACCAATAGTGGAACCTGGATGCTCTTATTGGTTCCTACATATTCTACGAAGATCTTTATCGGTCAAACCGCATAACAACATACGTTGTTCCCTTTGTCATCGGTATGGTACTTGCCTGAGATTCGATCGTCGGTATCTCAATACCTAGTTCAGTCTCGTTACCGGCAAGTCTTTTTACTCGTTCCGTAATGCACCATCCTGCAACTAACTCATTAGTCACATTGCTTGCAAGGCTTATAGTGATGTGCATTACCGAGAGGGCCCAGAGATACCTCTCCGACACTCGGAGTGACAAATCCTAATCTCGATCTATGCCAACTCAACAAACACCATTGGAGATACCTGTAGAGCATCTTTATAATCACCCAGTTGTGTTGTGACGTTTGATAGCACACTAAGGGTTCCTCCGGTATTCAGGAGTTGCATAATCTCATAGTCATAGGAACATGTATAAGTCATGAAGAAAGCAATAGCAACAAACTAAACAATCATCGTGCTAAGCTAACGGATGGGTCAAGTCAATCACATCATTCTCTAATGATGTGATCCCGTTAATCAAATGACAACTCATGTCTATGGCTAGGAAACTTAACCATCTTTGATTCAACGAGCTAGTCACGTAGAGGCATACTAGTGACACTCTGTTTGTCTATGTATTCACACATGTACTAAGTTTCCGGTTAATGCAATTCTAGCATGAATAATGTTAGAATACATGTGTGAATACATAAACAAACAGAGTGTCACTAGTATGCCTCTACTCCACTAGCTCGTTGAATCAAAGATGGTTATGTTTCCTAACCATAGCCATGAGTTGTCATTTGATTAAGGGGATCACATCATTAGAGAATGATGTGGTTGACTTGACCCATTCCATTAGCTTAGCAATTGATCGTTTAGTATATTGTTATTGCTTTCTTCATGACTTATACATGTTCCTATGACTATGAGATTATGCAACTCCCGAATATCGGAGGAACACTTTATGTGCTACTGTCGGTGTCAAAACCGGTGGATCTCGGGTAGGGGGCCCCGAACTGTGTGTCTAGGATCGGTGGTAATAGGAGACGGGGGACACGATGTTTACCCAGGTTCGGGCCCTCTCTATGGAGGTAATACCCTACTTCCTGCCTGATTGATCTTGGTGAATATGAGTGTTACAAGAGTTGATCTACCACGAGATCGTAATGGCTAAACCCTAGAAGTCTAGCCTATGTGAATATGGTAATGAGTATCCTTTCCGGACTAACCCCTCCGGTTTATATAGACACCGGGGGGATCTAGGGTTTACATAGAGTCGGTTGCAAAAGAGGGATCTTCATAATCTGTCGCCAAGCTTGCCTTCCACGCCAAGTAGAGTCCAATCCGGACACAGGTACAGTCTTCGGCCTTCATGTCTTCACAGCCCATCAGTCCGACCCATGGATAACAGGCCGGACGCCCGAGGACCCCTTAGTCCAGGACTCCCTCAGTAGCCCCCGAACCAGTCTTCAATAACAAAGTGTTCGGCACACAGATTGTCTTCGGCATTGCAAGGCGGGTTCCTCCTCCGATGACTTCCAAGTAATATACTCGGATGTTGATTCAATGTCGCTCCCCTCGGCTTCTGTGCATTAATAACTTCGTCTTCCACGTGTCGAGCGAATGCGGAAGGTCAGGGTGTTTTTGCAAATAACACCCCATCCATGCAAGGCCGGGTGCCTATTTAAAGGGACTGGATCTTAGATCCATTCGACGCCACGCCGAGAAAATCCCCGGAGACTGCTAGGAGAGACCATTCCAACATGGCTAGCATTCCCAGCTCCTCCTCCCGTTCCGACCCAGAGAAAGGCGGGTGGGTGAAGTGCTCTGTGTCCCACAGTCAACTAACGAAGTTGCAAACGCAGGGATTTCTTCCTCCCGCAGATCTGGTCCCTGTCCGAGCAGGACTGGCCTCTTTTAATGGCGAGACTCAGGCGGAGGATTTCCCAACCCATCTAGGGGAGAGCAAATGTGTTTCGTCCCCTTCCTGCTAAGAGGCGTCGGATTTCCAATCCATCCGTTCCTCCGAGGGCTTCTGGAATATTATGGCCTCCAACTGCACAACTTCACCCCTGCCTCCCTTCTGCACACTGTGGGTTACGTCGCTTTATGCGAATTATTTCTGGGCGTCGAGGCCCATTTTGAGCTGTGGAGGAAGTTGTTCTACCTTGTGCCGCGTAATCACGAGGGTCAATATTCGAAGTGGGTGGAGCCGAAGTGTGGCGTATTGCCGATACCGGATATCTGTCCGGCACACCAAGGAAGGCGTCTGGCGAATTGCCTTCCGAATGGTTCTATATTGAGGACGTCGCACTTCCTGACCCAGTTCGAAAGGGTCTTCTCGAGTTTGCGAGCGTTCCGCTGAAGAAACGCCACAGTTGGCATCGCCGGAGTCGCGAAGAGGATGACAGTGCGGAAGTTCTTCACCACATGAGCAAGATAAAGATGCTCGCTCAGTCCGGACTCACAATAATCTAGGTAATGGCGACCTCCATAGTGCGAGGGGTTCAGCCGCTACAATACAGAGGGCTGCCAATGTGGCACTACAATGGGGAGGATGACGCCTCCCGCTGTGGCTGGAAAGGTCCGGGTACTCCCGCCGCTCTGGCTAAGATATTGGCCGGGCTATTTAAAGGGGAGGAAGAGGAATTTCTTTGCATTAAGCGCAGAGATGGGTATTCTATGTATGATCCTCCCAGTTGGGTAAGCTTCCACCCCTTTGTTTCATTCCCTCCCTTGTCGGATTCCTTTTGATAATTTTTAAATCCATTTGTTATGACATCACTCGCGAAAGGTCACCGAAGGACTTCATAGTCCCGCCCCACAGCCAGAAAACCACAACCGGGAGCTTGATCCTGGGTTTCAGGAGGATCCGGATATATTCGTGGTGCTCGCCGAGGGAGTATTTTACCAGACGAGCTATGACGGCACAGAAGTGGCCATCATCACCGACCATCCTGGCCTTCTTCCTGCTTCACAGGTAAGTAATCAAGAGACACTTTCTCTAAAAGAGTGCTTTTATTCTGCCTCACCCACCGCACTGTCTCGCGCTCTATAGGGGAGGCGTTCGATGATTCCGAAGAGATCGGTTCCTGTGCCGGGTAGGCCTTCGAAGAGGAAGGCCGGTGAGGACGCAACCAGGCCTTCATCGAGGAGGTATGGGTGAATATGCTTTGTCAGCGGCCGCATCCAACTATGACCTGTGCGTTTGTTTGATTACAGGAAAAAGGTTCGCCGAACTGTGTCCGGGGGCCCGGCCAGTCGTGCTCCCGACAACCAGGATTTAGATCCAGTCGGCGAGATGGGGGCCACTGTGGGAACAATGCCGGACTGTCCATCAGCCGAGGGTTCGGAAAATATGTCCGTTACCAACTCGGAGGTAGAGAGCGCCATGAACCATCGGCGCTGTAGGGCGGTCTTACGGGACCCCAAGTTCTCGGAGGAGGCATTCGATGACTTTAGCTCGGGCGACGCATACATCCGAGCTGCTCGAGATGGGCTTAGAAGAGCCACGAAGCAATATTTGGCGGATGTGCGGGTAAGTTTTCTTTGTCCAAAAAAGGATGATCATATGCCCGTAGCCCCCGAGACTGAAAGCAGTTGGCACAACTGATTTAAGGATCGTTGTACGACCAGGTCCTTACAGAGAAGAATGGCCTGCTAGCTCAAGAGCTGGAGCAGTGTCGGGCGCAGCTAAATGTTGCTATCGCCGAACTGGAAAACTTCAAGAAGTTGTCCTCTGGTAACGTTCCCCTCCATTGAGGAATAATAATTGTATATCAACTATGCTAATACTGCCACTGATCGCATAATAGGGTCGCCTGATCAACTTGAAAAGAAGTTGAAGATCGTCCAAGAGGGAGAAAGAGAGGCAAAGAGGCAACACGCCGCAGGCGAGCGTGTGCTGACCCGCATCAGGGACGAGAAAAACAAGCTACAGGATTCCAACACTACATTGGGTGAAGAGTTGAAAGATGTGTGGGCCCAACTAGCCAACTCCATGAAGGAGAACAAGAAGCTGCGGGGCGGCATATTAGTATGTTTCCGAACTTTTTTTAAGTAGTTTGGAGATAAACGAAACTGATATAACTATGTTTGCAGGTATATTGACGGGTCGTCATGAAGAGGAGGTGCCCAGATCATCAAGTGATCTGCTGCAAAGACTGTCGCGAGCGCACGAGCATGCTCGGCTGGCCATGCAGAGTGTTGCCAAGGCCTTATGGCCATCCGCCTCCCCTCCAGGAAGTACGGAGGAGCTTGTAGAGCTGTTTAAGGGAGCGCGGTGGCGTATCCGATTATGGAAGATATTGTCCTGTCGAGAGGGTGCGCGAGAGGCCTGGGCCATGGTGAAAACGCGATATACCAAGCTAAATCCTAATCACATGGCCCGGGTTGGACCGTTAGGGCCAAATGGGGAAGAAATTCCCGTTAGTTTAGTATATGACCAAGTAGAGGTGGCCGCCAAATATTCCCAACAGGATTGTAAGTTACACTACCTGTTAGATGGCATAGAGGAGGAAGTGTTTGAGTCCAAGTGACTATGTACTTTCCTCACCATGTGGAATTCTAGCTGAATTGTATATCATTTGTCATGGCAGACCTTTTCGCTTCAACCTCCGGACCCGAAGGTGCGGAGTGTTTCCGAATACCGTCACGGCTGAATAGGCCGGGGTATGCATGGAAAACTAAGCGTAGGGGTCATAGTTGCTTGAACAGACAAGTTGTATCCGGCTAGTTATGATATATTACATTGAGATTGTAAGAAACATCTTCCAGGGAGAATAGTTCCGTTAAGGGTTCCTTTCCCTGGGTGTGCATGCATTAGTAGACATGTCCGAATTGTGATGTGAAAATCACAGTGTGTATAGCTTCTGGGGGTTCACAATAGAGTGAGTGCAAAAAACATTTTTCATCCACCGACCGAATATTCCCTTAAGAACGCTAGCTTTCGGCTTCACCCAGTCTGAGGTACACATCCGGATGATCCGGCAGTAACAATCGCAGAGGTGCTCCCTTTACCACCTAGCCGAACAATCCGGAACGTAGGGGTAAGCACAGGAGCCAGGCAACCCAGCTTGGCCAAAACTTAAGTCATATCGATGCATATAATGGTGAAGAAAAGACATACGGAAAAACGCGTATGTGTGATGAGCTTGACGCTCGGAAAATAATATTAGCAAGCTTTTGCTAAAGAAGCCCCCAGGTATAATGGACGTACATATGTAAAGATGTGTATGGTCGAGCCGTATGAGAGCTTTAGAGCGAAAGAAATAAAGGTGCAAAAGAGAGAAAAAGTAATGGAAACTACAGGGGAGAAGGGGACGAACAAAGAATTCGGCGCTAGGCATAAAACCTTCAAAGTCTGGCCGTGTTCCAGGGGTTCGGCTCTAGGCGATTGTCTGATGCATCATGAAGACGGTACGCTCCGCCGGTAAGAACTTCGTCGATTATGAAGGGACCCTCCCATTTGGGCTTGAGTTTGTCCTTTTTCTTCTCCGGCAAGCGTAGAACAAGTTCGCCAACGTGGTAAGTCTTGGCCCGTACTTCTCTGCTTTGATATCTTCAAGCCTGCTGTTGATAAAATGCTGAACAGGCTTTGGCGACGTCGCGCTCCTCCTCCAAGGCATCTAGGCTGTCCTGCCGATCCAACTCGGCCTCTTTCTCTTCGCACATATGCACTCGAGGTGAGTCATGTATAATATCGCAGGGCAACACAACCTTTGCACCATACACCATGAAGAAAGGTGTGTATCCGGTAGTACGGTTGGGCGTGGTCCGCAGCCCCCAGAGTACGGAGTCGAGCTCCTCAACCCAGTGCTTGTCTGATTCTTTCAAAGACCGCACTAGCCTGGGTTTGATGCCGCTCATAATAAGACCATTGGCTCGTTCGACTTGACCGTTTGTTTGCGGGTGGTAGATAGAGGCGTAATCGAGCTTAATGCCCAGATTAGCACACCATGTTTTTACCTCATCGGCTGTGAAATTGGAACCATTGTCGGTGATGATGCTGTGCGGGACACCATAACGGTGCACCACATCGGATATAAATGCAATCACCAGTCCAGACTCGGCTGTTTTAACTAGTCTAGCCTCTATCCACTTGGTGAATTTATCCACCATGACCAGCAGATATTTTTTCTTATGGCTTCCCCCTTTAAGGGGTCCAACCATGTCCAAGCCCCAAACTGCAAAGGGCCATGTAATGCGGATTGTTCGTAGGGCGGTTGGGGGCATATGGCTTTGGTTGGCGAAGAGTTGGCATCCCATGCAGCGCTGGACGAGGTCCTGCGCGTCTGCTCGGGCCGTAGGCCAATAAAATCTTGTCCAGAAGGCCTTGCTGACAAGTGCCCTGGCTACGGCATGGTGCCCACCGAGACCGGCGTGGATTTCTGCCAAGAGTTGCCGCCCCTCCTCCTCGGAGATACACCTTTGAAGGACTCCGGTAGTGCTTTTCTTGTAGAGCCGTCCTTCGTGAACTTTATAGGCCTTCGAACACCGGACAATGCGGCGAGCCTCATTCTGATCTTCTGGGAGCTCCTTCCTATCAAGGTAGGCCAAGAATGGTTCGGTCCACGGGGCAATGACTGCCATGATGAGGTGGGCTGATGATGTTATTTCGGTGGCTGAGCCTCCGATGACATCGGCATGTTCGCTATCCATGTTTGTGTTTGGAACGGGACTGTCGTTGCTGTCTCCCCCTTGCCACACCACGGATGGCTTAAAGAGCCTTTCGAGGAAGATGTTAGGTGGGGCGGGGTCGCGCTTAGCACCGATGCGAGCAAGGACGTCTGCCGCCTGGTTACTTTCGCAGGCGATGTGATGAAATTCGAGCCCCTCGAACCGAGCTGACATCTTTAAGACGACATTGCGATAAGCTGCCATCTTCGGATCTTTGGCATCAAAGTCTCCATTAATTTGGGATATTGCGAGGTTTGATTCCCCGCGCACCTCCAGGCGTTGTATGCCCATTGATACGGCCATCCGAAGGCCATGTAGCAAGGCCTCGTATTCGGCTGCGTTGTTGGAGTCTGTGTACAATATTTGGAGTACGTACTGGACGATATCTCCCGTGGGGGACGTTAATACGACGCCCGCCCCTAGCCCCGCCAACATTTTGGAGCCATCAAAATGCATAACCCAGTTGGAATACGCGCCGTACTCTTTAGGGAGTTCGGCCTCTGTCCATTCGGCGACGAAGTCAGCCAGTACTTGGGATTTGATGGCTCGACGAGGTTTGTATGTGATGTCGAATGGGAGGAGCTTAATGGCCCATTTGGCAATCCGGCCCGTGGCTTCCCGGTTGTTTATTATATCATTGAGGGGCACATCAGAAGTCACCGTGATTGAACACTCCTGAAAGTAGTGTCGCAACTTTCGAGATGCCATGAAGACTGCATATGCTATCTTTTGATAGTGAGGGTACCAGGATTTGCATGTTGTGAGGACGATGGAGACGTAGTATACCGACTTTTGGAGCGGAAATTTGTGTCCGTCCTGTTCTCGCTCGACGACGAGTACGGTGCTCACCACCTGGTGTGTTGCCGACATATATAGGAGCATTGGTTCACCGACATTTGGCGCGGCCAGGATTGGGTTGCTTGCCAGAAGGGCTTTTATTTCTTCCAGTCCGGCTGTCGCTGCGTCTGTCCACTCGAAGTTATCGGTGCGCCATAGAAGGCGATAAAGGGGCAGCGCCTTTTCCCCCAACCTGGAGATAAAGCGGCTTAAAGCTGCCACGCACCCAGCGAGTTTTTCGACCTGTTTAAGTTCGGCTGGCGTAGCCAATTGTGACAGGGCTCGGATTTTGGCTGGATTTGCTTCAATCCCTCTATTGGAAACGATGAAGCCCAGCAGTTTTCCGGCGGGGACGCCGAAGACGCACTTTTCCGGGTTAAGTTTGATGTCATATGTACGGAGGTTGTCGAATGTGAGACGCAAATCGTCTATTAGTGTTTCGACATGTCTAGTTTTGATCACGACGTCGTCCATGTAGGCCTCCACTATCTTGCCGATCTGTTTCTCGAGGCATGTTTGGATCATGCGCTGGTAGGTGGCGCTGCGTTTTTTAGCCCGAAAGGCATGGTGTTGAAGCAAAACGGCCCGTATGGTGTAATGAATGCTGTTGCGGCTTGATCAGACTCCTTCATTTTGATTTGATGGTATCCGGAATATGCATCAAGGAAGCACAACGAGTCGTATCCTGCAGTAGCATCAATGATTTGATCGATGCGAGGAAGGGGAAGGGATCCTTAGGGCAAGCCTTGTTAAGGTCTTTGAAATCGACGCATAGGCGCCAGGATTTATCCTTCTTTGGTACCATTACCAAGTTTGCCAGCCAGTCCGGATGTTTAATATCTCTGATGAATCCGGCCTGAATGAGTTTGGCTAGCTCTTCCCCCATAGCTTGTTGTTTGGGTTCGGAAAAGCGCCGCAGTGTTTGTTTGACCGGCTTATATTCCTTCAGTATGCTGAGGCTGTGTTCGGCCAACTCGCGCGGGATTCCTGGCATATCTGAGGGGTGCCAGGCGAATATATCCCAGTTTTCGCGTAAGAAGTCTCGTAGTGCGGCGTCGACTGTAGGGCTGAGTTGCACTCCGATAGATGTTGTCTTCTTCGGGTCTGTTGGATGGACCTGAAATTTGACTATTTCTTCTACTGGCTCGAAGGAAGTGGACTTGGGTCGTTTGTGAAACACCCCGGATGTGACTTTCCATATTTGTAATTCAACTCTTGCCATTTTCGGTTATGTGTTATGATATTCCCTCCGTGGTTGGGTTTTGTCTTTCGTTTTGCATTTTGTTCATGTCATGCATTTCATATCATGTCATCATGTGCATCTCATTTGCATACGTGTTCGTCTCTTGCATCCGAGCATTTTCCCCGTTGTCCGTTTTGCAATCCGACACTCCCACATGCACCAGCGCGCCCCTCTTGTTTCTTTTCATGAGCGGGTGTTAAACGTTCTCGGAATGGACCGAAGTTTGCCAAGTGGCCTTGGTACACCACCGGTAGACCACCTGTCAAGTTTCGTTCCATTTGGAGGCCGTTAGATGCTCCAACGGTTAACCGGGTAACCGCAAAGGCCTCTTGTGTGTTGCAGACCAACACCCCTCCAAAATAGCCCAATAACCCATCTAAGCCCCCTCCATGCTCTCTGTCGTCGGATCACGATCGTGTGGGCGAAAACTACACCCTATTTGGAGTCTCCTAGCTCCCTCTAGCTATAAATATGTGCATCCCCCCGAATTTTCGCAGTCCAAACCCTAGCCACCGCTCCCCTCGCGCCGCCGGACACGTCCGGGCGACGCCGGACGCGTCCTCCACCGCCTCCACACCACTCCCGCGCTGCCACGTGGCGCGTCGCCGCTTCCCACCGCCGCCGGCCCGCGAGCCCGCGCGGGGCCCTCA
>NC_057802.1:372357467-372367151 GCF_018294505.1 Triticum aestivum
CGGCCCCTTCCTCGCCGCCCAGCGTCGCCTCCTCGTCGTCCGCGCCCGGATCCGGCGAGATCCCGCCGGATCCGCCCCGGAGCTACCTCGCCGGCGTCTTCCCCGGCCACCACCGCACCATCTCCGGCGAGATCTCGTCGGGGTGGACGAGATCCACCCGTTCCTCGAACCAAACAGCCTCCCCGCGTCCCGATCCACTCCGTCCCGGAACCATCTCGTCCCGCGTTGACTTTCGCGGAGGTGAAATTTCACCAAGTCCCGGAGCTCTCTGATATTTTTATGCCCTGTTCATCATGTCATATCTCTTTGCATACTCTTCCAGTTTGTGTGCATGATATATCAAAATGTTCACCACGAAATGCTCTTTAGTTTGTTCCATTGTACCATGCTCGTTTGAGTTCATCTGGGTGCTCAAATCTCTGATGCAAGAGTGCTATAAAATGTTTACTGCTGTTACTTATCAGAATATGATGATTTGTCATTTTTGTTGCATTTGATGTGTGCATCTTATGAGCATGAGATCTACATGTGTTTTGAACTATGTCATGCCATCTGTACAGAGGTGCTCTCCATGTATTTTTGTGATCTATGTGGTGACTAGCACAAGCATGCAAACTAGGCTTCGTGATGTCCCTGTTTCTCAGGGACTTAGGATTTTGCCAAGTTCTTTTCCTGTTGTTATTTTGATGCCATGTATCCATGTTGCTACAGTGAGATCCATGCTTCTTTTGAGTATGTTTAGTAAGTAAGTTTTGGACATATAGATGTGCTCTATCCATCCGTGCCCCTGTTTGCAATTATGGAGTGCCCTAGTATGTCTCAATCTTGCTCTACTATTGCTATAAATTGTTCCTGGCAGAATGTTAACATGCCATTCAATTTTGCCATGGATGTTGCTAGTGATCCATACATGATATGAACTTGCTCTTGCCATGGTTAGATTCATGAACATGTCTTCTTAATGTTGGTAGGCTTGTTTTGTCATGCAATGCTTTGTGATGAGTGAATCGAGCTCATAAAGATGCCTTCATAATTCTGTTAATGCCATGCTCTGTTTTCTGCCAAGTCTGAATCTGGTAATAAAACTTGCTATGTTTATATGGGTGCCCTCATATCTTCTGTGCCTTTTTGGCTCATGATCAGTAAGGGACTTTTGTTCTATGCGTTTATTAGATTCATTTCATGCCTTGAGTTGCTATGATAAGTTCCTGTAGCATGCTGTTTGCTTGCTCTGAACATGGCTTCCTGATATTATTTCTGTCATGTTAGTATTTTCACTGTCTGTGAAGCTGATATCTTTTGCATTTTTGCCATGCTTATTTGAACCTTATCTGGTGTGATTTATCCGTAGCTCAGTGTTCATGTTTTGTCAAGCATCTTGAGTACATCACTGTCATATGCTTTGTTGTTATGTTGGAGTGCAGTAGCTTAGCTTCTTGTTGCATGCTAAGTGGCACCGTGTTGTTAATCGCAGAATTGTGCCATCCTTGTTTTGCTTGTCATTTGCAAACCGTGCATCCGATTCCGGTGATCCTTACATCGATTTCAACTGAAATCATCTCATCTTTCCAGCGGCATACTTGGTTTGCCAAGTTGATCCCTTTTTCATCTTTTCCCTTCCGGAGCACGCATATGCATTGCATATCACATCTCGCATATCATGCCATGTATTGCATCATATTGCTTGTGCATTTCCCGTGATTGACTGTTGGTCCTTTGCTTGTGTTCTTGTTTTGGGTAGAGCTGGGAGACGAGAACGCTTACGAGGAACCTGTTGAGAACGCTTATGAGGATCAAGCTTTCGACAACTCTGAGAACCTTGCAGGCAAGATGACCATACCCTCGAAATCACTTCTATCTTTGCTTGCTAGTTGGTCGCTCTATTGCTATGCTGTGCTACCTACCACTTGCTATATCATGCCTCCCATATTGCCATGTCAAGCCTCTAACCATCCTTTCCTAGCAAACCGTTGTTTGGCTAAGTTACCGCTTTTGCTCAGCCCTTCTTATAGCGTTGCTAGTTGCAGGTGAAGTTGAAGTTGGTTCCATGTTGGAACATGGATATTTTGGCATATCACAATATCTCTTATTTAATTAATGCATCAATATATTTGGTAAAGGGTGGAAGGCTCGGCCTTATGCCTGGTGTTTGGTTCCACTCTTGCCGCCCTAGTTTCCGTCATACCGGTGTTATGTTCCTTGATTTTGCATTCCTTACGCAGTTGGGTGATTTATGGGACCCCCTTGACAGTTCACCTTGAATAAAACTCCTCCAGCAAGGCCCAACCTTGGTTTTACATTCGCCTACCTAAGCCTTTTCCCCTTGGGTTTTCGCGAGCCCGAGGGTCATCTTTATTTTAAACCCCCCGGGCCAGTGCTCCTCCGAGTGTTGGTCCAAACTAGAGCACCGTGCGGGACCGTCCCTTGGCAACTTGGGTTACGTTGGTACCTGTACGCTTCGCTCATCCCGTGTGCCCTGAGAACGAGATATGTGCAGCTCCTATCGGGATTTGTCGGCACAGTCGGGTGGTCTTGCTGGTCTTGTTTTACCATTGTCGAAATGTCTTGTAACCGGGATTCCGAGTCTGATCGGGTCTTCTTGGGAGAAGGAATATCCTTCGTTGACCGCGAGAGCTTATAATGGGCTAAGTTGGGACACCCCAGCAGGGTATTATCTTTCGAAAGCCATGCCCGCGGTTATGAGGCAGATGGGAATTTGTCAATGTCTGGTTGTAGAGAACTCCGCGTGTGTGGCCGTGATGGTCTCTTTTCGGCGGAGTCCGGGAAGTGAACACGGTTCGGGTTATGTATGAATCAGGATCATTTCTTGATCATTTTTAGCTTCGCGACCGTTGCGTTGCTCCTCTTCTCGCTCTTATTTGCATATGTTAGCCACCATATATGCTTAGTGCTTGCTGCAGCTCCACCTCATTACCCCATCCTTCCAATAAGCTTAAATAGTCTTGATCTCGCGGGTGTGAGATTGCTGAGTCCTCGTGACTCACAGATTCTACCAAACAGTTGCAGGTGCCGACGATACCAGTGCAGGTGACGCAACCGAGCTCAAGTGGGAGTTCGACGAGGAACTTGGTCGTTACTATGTTTCATTTCCTGATGATCAGTAGTGGAGCCCAGTTGGGACGATCGGGGATCTAGCATTTGGGGTTGTCTTCTTTCATTTTGGTTCCGTAGTCGGACCTTGATTGTACTCTGAATGATGTATGTTTAATTTATGCATTGTGTGAAGTGGCGAATGTAAGCCAACTCTTTATCCCATTCTTGTTCATTACATGGGATTGTGTGAAGATGACCCTTCTTGCGACAAAACCACCATGCGGTTATGCCTCCAAGTCGTGCCTCGACACGTGGGAGATATAGCCGCATCGTGGGTGTTACAAGTTGGTAATCAGAGCCATCCCCGACTTAGGAGCCCCTGCTTGATCGAATCGCTGGCGTTGTTGAGTCTAGAAAAAAATGATTTGAGTCTTAGGATTATATATATCGGAGAGTAGGATTCTTTTACTCCTCAGTCCCTTCGTCGCTCTGGTGAGGCCCCCTGACGTAGAAGTTTTGACTCTCCTTTCCTCAAATTTCACTAAAAAAATTTAGGATCACGCGGGTATCTTGGAATCGTTCCGATGGTTTTGTGACGAGAACATTGTTCTTGGTGCCTCCTGACATTTAGGGGTTGTGGCAGTGTCCCGGGGAGTTGAGCTCCGAGGTGTTGTCATCACAATTTTATCGTTGCAGTTCTGGAATACCTGAGTTTCGCCGACATCAAAAATCTCTTTTATGCAGTTGTTGGTGAGATCACCTCGACGCCACCCAGTACTGGGGCGGGAGTTCGGGAGTATTGCCATAACTCGTATAACGGATGCTTTTCGAAGGTTGAGGTAAATGATTTCCGAAGGTTTCTTGGTTATGTGTTGAAGGATGGATACAGCTGGATCTAGGTATTGTTAGTTTGGGTGAGATATATTGTGTCCCCTGTATCCCCAACACCTGATTGCATAACCAGAAAGTTTTGGGAGTTTATAAGTGGGAATTCAAGTAGCTCATAGGATATCTTTCCGATAGATGCATGATATGAGATTGGGGGTTCGACGTCTAGTGGTCCGCCTATCCACGGTTGGTTTTACAGTGGTCTTGTAGTGTCTTAAAGAGTCCTTGGCTATGCCGACTCGGGGACGCTTCGTATATCATGTGCACTGCCTTGTACATGATGTTGTTGTACGATTGAGCCCGTGTGGGACCCACCACGAAAACTTCGGACGAAATCTCTATCATATGTTTGTTCCGGCTTATTCTGCAAGCCAATCCTTTGTTTTGTTTTGAGTTGTGGTATTCGAGTTGCTTCGAAGTCAAATGTTGGTTCCATACCTTTTTTTCTAAGTGGCTTCTCAACTTATGGAAGTGTGATGATTTACTATGGAATTCATTTGTTCATCCTCGTTGAAATGTTTATTGTGAAGACTATATGTTGCAATTTCTATCTGTTGATTCAACTTGCCTATCTGTCTATCAAGATGCTAACGGATGTCACCATCTTCAGGATGGCTCCGCCAACGCGTCAGAATCCGGAACGCAATGAGGGGAGTCAGGCGAACCCTCCGCCACCTCCTCCGCCTCCGGAGGCATGGCAAGCTATCATGGCAGCCACCAACGCCAATGCTCAGATGATTTTGTAACTCTTGCAAGAGCGCACCCAAGGGCAAGGCAACCAAGGAAATCAAGGCCAAGGCAACAATCAGCCTCACTTCGCTACCCTCAACCAGTTCCTCGCAAATCAGCCGAAGTCTTTCAGCTACTGTGCCGAGGCCACAGACGCCAATGATTGGCTCGTGGACATCAACAAGCATTTTGAATGTAGCAATGTCAGGCCTGAGGACTTTGTCAAGTTGCTTCTTTTCAACTCAAGGATCAAGCTGCCGAGTGGTATCAACAATACAAAGATTCCAGAGGAGGTCGTGTGATTACCTGGGATGATTTCCGCCGAGACTTCAAAGCTCACCACATTCCACAAAGTGTTGTTGAGAGCAAGCGTGAGGAGTTTCGCAATCTCAAGCAAGGCAGCATGTCCGTGTATCAATACAATACCCAGTTTCAGAAACTCACTCGCTTCGCTAAGCAAGACGTTCCTGATGAAAAGAGTATGATCTATCAATTCAGAGGTGGCCTCAGAGAAGATCTGCAATTAGCTCTCGTGCTTTTTGAGGCGACCAAGTATGATGAATTCTACAACATGGCACTAAAGCAAGAAGCTGCTCAGCTCAAGTGTGAGGCTTCTAAGAAGAGAGTCAGGGACGCGGTTCAATCTTCTTCTTCCTCACTAGTGGCTACTAAGCAACAGAAGTTCTGGTTGCCTCCTCCTCCTCCTCCGTTTCGTCAGCCCTTCCAGCAGAAGAACAAAGGTGGCCATGGATCTTCCCACCCACCCAACCCTGGCTATGAGAACAAGTCTCAGAATCAAGCTCCAAGGTCAAATGCTCCTTATCATCGTCCCCTCTCAGAGGTGACTTGCAACAAATGTCAGCAGAAAGGTCACTATGCGAACAAGTGCTTCAACCAAAGGCGCCTTCCGCCTCCTCCTCCTGTAAGATCTTCCAGCAATGCAGTGGTCAAGCATAATCCCAAGTCTGCAAAGGTGAACATGATGAATGCAGCTCAAGCGGAGGAATCTACTGATGTGATAATGGGTAATCTCTCAGTTAATGATATTCCTGCAAAAGTTTTATTTGATACTGGTGCATCGCATTGTTTCATGTCAAGATCGTTCTTTGCAAAGAATGATTTTACTTGGTCTTACCTGGATAAACCTTTGGGTGTTGTTTCTCCGGGGAAGTCAATGAGAGCCAACTCGATAGTTCCTGATGTCTCTATCAATATGGACAACTATAAATTTCTGTCTTCTCCAATTGTTCTTGGCGACTCTGATATTGATCTAATTCTCGAGATGGACTGGCTTTCTAAGCACAAGGCTCAACTTGATTGTGCTGCCAGGGAAATTCAATTGACACACTCTTCTGAGGATGTGATCATCTATGCCGCTCGTGATGAGACCATTCGGTTATTCTCTCTCAATGAGAAGGGCGAGCTAGACGCAATCTCTCAGATTCCAGTCGTTTGTGAGTACCAAGATGTTTTTCCAGAAGAGCTTCTGGGTATGCCTCCTCACCGGCCAGTCGAGTTCGTTATCGATCTTGAGCCTGGCACGGAACCCGTTTGCAAGCGTCCATATAAGCTTGGACCCAAGGAGCTGAAGGAATTGAAGAAACAGCTTGATGAACAAGAGCGTCTGGGTCTGATCAGACCGAGTTCATCTCCATGGGGTTGTGGTGTTCTTTTGTCCAAAAGAAGGATGGCATGGACCGACTTTGTGTCGACTACCGTCCATTGAACAAGAAGACAATTAAGAACAAGTATCCACTTCCCAACATCAATGAGCTATTCGAGCAACTTAAAGGTGCTAAAGTTTTCTCCAAGCTTGACCTTCATATGGGTTATCATCAGATTCGCATTCGCGAACAAGATATTCCCAAGACAGCATTCAGAACAAGTTTTGGTTCTTATGAATATACTGTCATGTCTTTCGGCCTTGTCAATGCTCCTCCAATGTTCTCTCGAATGATGAACTTCATCTTCAACCCCTACACCAATGAATTTGTCTTGGTGTATCTCGATGATATCTTGGTCTTCTCCAAGAATAAGAAGGACCATGCCAAACATTTGCGATTGGTGCTCGACAAGCTCAGAGAGTATCAATTCTATGCGAAGTTTTCCAAATGTGAGTTTTGGCTTGATGAAGTTCTTTACCTTGGTCATATCATCTCTGCCAAGTGCATCGCTGTTAATCCCGAGAAGGTGTCTACATTTGTGAATTGGGAACCTCCTCAGAATGTCAAGCAGCTTCGCAGTTTTCTTGGACTTGCAAGCTATTGCCGAAGATTCGTTGAGAATTTCTCTAAGATTGTAAAGCCTCTTTCCTACCTCCTCCAGAAGCATGCTTTCAACACTATCAAAGAGAAACTCGTCACAGCTCCTGTCTTGACTCCTCCTGACAAATCCAAGCCATTCGAAGTTTTCTGTGATGCTTCTCTTCAAGGTCTCGGTGCTGTGTTAATGCAAGAGAAGAAAGTTGTGGCCTATACCTCTCGTCAGTTGAAGCCCAACGAAAAGAACTACCCCACTCACGATCTTGAGTTGGCGGCAGTTGTCCATGCATTAATAACATGGGGACATCTCTTGTTGGGAAGGAAAGTGGACATATTCACCGATCACAAGAGTCTCAAGTACATCTTCACTCAGCCCAACCTCAACCTCAGGCAAACTCGATGGGTCGAAATGATTCAAGAGTACAATCCGAGTATTGAATATACTCCAGGCAAGGCCAATGTCATTGCAGATGCTTTGAGCAGGAAGGCTTACTACAATAGCTTAATTCTTAAGCCCTTCCAACCGGACCTTTGTGAAGTTTTCCGCAAACTGAACCTCCAAGTTGTTCCTCAAGGCTTTCTTGCCAATCTCCAAGTCTCTCCTATTTTGGAAGATCAAATTCGTGAGGCATAACTTCTTGATGCCATGGTGAAGAAGGTGAAACTTGGGATTACCAAGGGTCTTTCCAAATACAAGTGTTATCGCATTGATGACCGAGACACTTTATTCTTCGAGGACCGGATTATGGTTCCTAAAGGTGATCTAAGGAAGTTCATAATGAACGAAGCGCACAATTCTCTTCTTTCCATTCATCCTGGAAGTACGAAGATGTACCATGACCTCAAGCAGTCGTATTGGTGGACTCGAATAAAGCGAGAAATCGCTCAATTCGTGAACGAATGTGATGTCTGTCGAAGGGTGAAAGCAGAACACCAACGACCAGCTGGTCTCCTCCAACCTCTTGCTATTCCAGAATGGAAGTTTGATCATATCGAAATGGACTTTGTGACTGGATTTCCAAAGTCCAAGCGCGGAAATGATGCTATCTTCGTTATCATCGACAAGCTTACTAAAGTGGCTCATTTCCTTCCAATCAAAGAATCTATCACAGCAGCTCAGCTAGCAGAGCTATACACCTCCAGGATTGTCTTCTTGCATGGCATTCCATAATTGATTTCTTCAGATCGTGGAAGCATCTTCACTTCTAAGTTCTGGGACTCCTTTCAGAAGGCCATGGGCACCAACATTCGCTTCAGCACAGTTTTCCATCCTCAAACTAGTGGCCAAGTCGAGCGAGTCAATCAAATCCTTGAAGATATGCTCAGGGCTTGTGTCATTTCCTTTGGCATGAAGTGGGAAGATTGTCTTCCATATGCCGAGTTCTCCTACAACAACAGCTTCCAAGCGAGTTCGGGCAAGGCCCCATTCGAGATTCTATATGGAAGAAAGTGTCGTACTCCTCTCAATTGGTCAGAGACTAGTGAACGCCAACTGCTTGGCAACGACTTAATCACAGAGGCTGAAGAAATGGGTAAAGTCATCCGTGAAAATCTCAAAGCCGCGTAATCGCGTCAAAAGAGTTATTATGATGACAACCACCGTCACTTGGCTTTCGAGATCGGAGACCATGTCTACCTCCGCGTCTCTCCAATGAAAGGCACTCGTCGCTTCGGTATCAAAGGGAAGCTTGCCCCTAGATACGTGGAACCTTTCAAGATCATTGGCAAAAGAGGCGACCTCGCCTATCAACTTGAGCTTCCCTCCAACTTCGCGAACGTGCATGATGTGCTCCATGTGTCACAGCTTCGCAAGTGATTCAAGACTCCTGAGCGCACCATCAACTTCGAAGAGATTGATCTCCAAGAAGATCTGTCTTATCATGAGCATCCCGTTGCTATTCTTGAAGAAACCGAGCGCAAGACTCGCAACAAGTCAATCAAATTCCTGAAAGTGAAGTGGTCACACCATTCCGACCGAGAAGCCACCTGGGAGCGCGAGGACCACCTCCTTTCTGAATATCCGGAGTTCTTTCAGTCCTAGATCTCGGGTCGAGATCCTCTCGTAGTGGTGGAGTGTTGTAACACCCCGGATGTGACTTTCCATATTTGTAACTCCAACTCTTGCCATTTTCGGCTATGTGTTATGATATTCCCTCCGTGGTTGGGTTTTGTCTTTCGTCTTGCATTTTGTTCATGTCATGCATTTCATATCATGTCATCATGTGCATCTCATTTGCATACGTGTTCGTCTCTTGCATCCGAGCATTTTCCCCGTTGTTCGTTTTGCAATCCGACACTCCCACATGCACCGGTGCGCCCCTCTTGTATCCTTTTGTGAGCGGGTGTTAAACGTTCTCGGAATGGACCGAGGTTTGCCAAGTGGCCTTGGTACACCACCGGTAGACCACCTGTCAAGTTTCATTCCATTTGGAGGCCGTTTGATGCTCCAACGGTTAACCGGGTAACTGCAAAGGCCTCTTGTGTGTTGCAGCCCAACACCCCTCCAAAACAGCCCAATAACCCATCTAAGCCCCCTCCATCCTCTGTGTCGTCGGATCACGACCGTGTGGGCAAAAACTACACCCCATTTGGAGTCTCCTAGCTCCCTCTAGCTATAAATATGTGCATCCCCCCGAATTTTCACAGTCCAAACCCTAGCCACCGCTCCCCTCGCGCCGCCGGACACGTCCGGGCGACGCCGGACGCGTCCTCCACCGCCTCCGCACCACTCCCGCGCTGCCACGTGGCGCGC